>NW_015113363.1:133458-153683 GCF_001443285.1 Poecilia latipinna
ACAGACGGAGTATTTCTCCTATCACACTGCCAAACATCATACACATTTGGCATGCAGACTCTTTTTCCTTTCATATCTCTACAACAAATAGAAAGCTTAAGTTGGAGTAACTGGTGGTGGATAATACACCCCAACACCAATAAACTACATAAAAGTTGATGCCCCAGCACAAAAGTAGAAGAATAATAAGGAAAGACGTGTCAGAAAAAGCATTTTAAGACGAGGAAGAGGGCTTTTTTCTTTAATCCTTGCGAGGCAAAGCATCTTAATGGTAACTTTCTCTTATCAGGCATGATGCAGAGGCCTTACTATGGCTTTGCCTCACTTTGATGTTTTATGGGGCAACTTAGACTGCTTTCCCACTTGCACGCACATGTTCAGCCTCACAACCATTTAGCAGTACACATAAATCTATAGTGTGAAGATTTGATATTCTACAAGTGCTAGGATTATTGCGTTTCCCTCCTTCGGCCTTAAAATAGTAAAGAATGTTTTAGATCAGACTCCAATGTGCAATGAATACATTTATCTACATGTTGTTGTCAGTCTTACCTAATTGGTAAAATAGAATATGGGTTGGCTGCCTCATATAAAGACAGCACAAAAAGAAAAGAAAGGGGCTTCACTTTTTGAAAATTAGCATTTTCTTAAGAAGCCAAATTGTTGTGGAAGGCTGCTCACCAAAAGATGTGGCCTTATAGAGATAACACAGATCTGTAGCTGATGTACACTGCTCAAAAAAATAAAGGGAACACTCAAATAACACATCCTAGATCTGAATGAATGAAATATTCTCATTGAATACTTTGTTCTGTACAAAGTTGAATGTGCTGACAACAAAATCACACAAAAATCATCAATGGAAATCAAATTTATTAACCAATGGAGGCCTGGATTTGGAGCCACACACAAAATTAAAGTGAAATGTTCCCTTTATTTTTTTTAGCAGTATATTATAGATAGGTTTAAAATATATATATATATTTTTCTCATTTCCATTTTAGTGTGATGACACTTCAGTTTACAATGGAAAAGAAGTGAGAAAATATCATGGTTTTATTGCATATGTGGCATTGATTAGGCAGATTAATGACCCCAGTCTCTATAATTAAACCTAAAACATTTTGGACCATCCACACTTTGGTTTTTAGCCATTATGACAAAGATGAAAAGAGTGAGCATGAAATAAAAATATACACTTACTCAAAATGGAACCTATGGGGAGGAGATTTGTAGAGAGAAGAAGTTGCCTTAGTATAGACACCTGAGGCATACTGCAGGCAAAAAACAGTATAGGTGACACAAACTCATTTATGCTGATACAAAAGTTGTTTCAGTCAGGTAAGAACTAGCCCCGTCCCTCAAGGCTGGATCTTTAATACCAACACAATGCTCAAGACAAGAAGAGGAATTAAAATGCAGTGAACCACTGTGTCAAGAGCAGCAAGAAGCTGAAATGGAAAGATTGTATGAAAGGTGTGAAATTAATGATCTAGTTAAAGAAACCTTTTCAACAAAGAAATATGGAAAATTCACTGATTTCAGACGAGCCTTCTAAGAGGACTGTGGCACATTTATGATGAAGCTTACAGCCTTGAGAAAGACCTTTACCTTGTTAGCCAGGCCTTCCTGTACTATTCTACTCAATTCAAATGCTTACAGTACAGTCTGGGCTTTCTTCTTTTTACTTGGATTCCCTCCAGTAGAATTTCTACCGGGCCAATCGGCGAACAGAAGGAAGATTTGTGAACGATGACGTCGATATTTCTGCGCTGTTTTAGAATTGTAGTCTGCATGTTGTTTCAGCAATGGCAGCAGAAGAAGTGAAAGAAGCTGTCCAGTCTGTGCTGGCCACGCTTCCTGATATTAAATTAACATTAACAGCCTTCTGCTTTAGCTGAGCATTTCTCTCTTTGCAGTGAAGGATGATTGTTTACAGTGCAGGCAATTTCCGGAAAGCTTCACAGCATCAAAGCTGCTGCATTACGTACATCGCAGACAAACGTTAGCGACTGAGTAAAATTTAAACTTCAACAGAGTCCATGCCTCCAGAAAGTAATCGTTTCTCGATAGCTCGGACCCTCTGTATGAAGCAAAGTGTAGTACAAAGGGCTGATTTTTTTTATCAGGCTGGTGGCTTTTGACATTGGGATGAAATTAGCTCTGAAAAATGTCTTTGGTTTTCAATTTTACAGCGTTCAGATAAATATGCCAACATGTCTTTCAGGGTTGCCCTGCGCTCAGCTCTCCAGCATGCCTGGGTGACACATCAAGTAACATCATTCAGCCAGGGCTGACATGTCAGTTTGGGGCGCATGGGTTTTAAACGCCCTATATTGTCATGGCAACGCTAGAGAGTTGTACCTTCCAGCAGAACAATTATCCTGAACACACAGTCAGCTTTGGTTTGTACCTAATCATATACATGTTCTAGAATGGTGTTGTCAAAGCCAGAGACTGAAATCTAATTGAAAATCTGTGGTGACACTCTCTCTATGAGCTGGTAGAGACATACCTCAAAAGACTTGCAGTTGTATTTTTAATAAAATATGGTTCTAAAAGTGCATGAGCTGCTTTGTGTTAACTCAAGAGGGCCTAAACATTTCATTTTTCTTTCTTGTGGGGAGCTTTAAATAACATTCCCACTTTCACTTCATAGCTATGCAATGCTTTGCATGGCTATGAAGCTATGCAAAGTATGAAGCTATGCAAAGTAATGCATAGCTTACTTAGACCAAGATTTGATGTCTTGGTCTAAGACATAAAATCCCCTGAAATCCCAGTTTGTTGTATCAAGATAAAATCGAAAAAAAAAAAAAAAAAAAGGCAGAGAGAGATGGGAATACTTATGCAAGGCACTGTAAAGAAAAGAAGGATTAATACTTGTACTCATCACCAAGTAGAGCAAGTCATAAAAATATTTTCTGACATTTCTGTGCATTCTTTGGTTTGAAAAGAAGCTCACAGATTTTCCTAACAGATGCTCACTATTATGTCTGGTCTTCAGAGAAACAAAATAAAAAGGCCAAATTTTATTATAACTGTAATCTGTCATTTTCTCTGTGTTGGAAGGATAGAGAAATATTAGATAAGATGAGTCAGAGGAAGTATTTTAAAAAGAAGTCCTCAGAGCAGAGCTTACAGCAAACTGGGGGTCAATGAGTGTTACAGCTCAAGCTCGTAGAGGAATGACAGGTCTGGGTTTCTTCGTGCATTTGCTTTTCAGGATTTTCAGAAGAAGCAAAGAGAAGCTGTGGGTGGGTAAAGAGTCAAAAATATCCCAGGCCTAATCACACAAGTCAGATCCTAATCAGCTGTACTGAATCATCACTGTAGATGTGTGATGGTGCAAGAGCAAGAGCTGAGACTATTAAAAAAAAAAATAAAAATACGCCAGATGATAATCACAGCACATTTCCTATTCTGTCTCCACCTATGCTGACAAACAAAAAAAAAACAACAAAAAAAACTAAATAGAGTGCAAATGCTGTGAAAAAAATCAGCAAGAGAAACCAGCCAGGTCAAGGACTCAATTTTACATATATTCACACTTCAATTTTATGAGAACAGATATTCAAATTCTATTTCTATAGCTCCTTTCTCAAACATAATTTACAAATATAAACACTGAACATGCCTCTAATGTGAGAAAGTCGATTGAATCAATGCTTTTACGTTTAATTTAAAATGCAGTTAATTGAACAAAGTTATGCACTTAGCTTTTTGCCTCAAGCAGCTAAATTTTAATTTTAATCACAGTACTAAAGTCGGGCTCTGATTAATTGAACTTTAAATGACATAATAATGTTTCTGTCTTGCACACACATAACAGCAAATTCGGAAGTGTCAGAATTCTAGTGCAAGTGTTGCATGTTAAAAATACAGTGTTAATTCAACAACAATGAGTGTTAGTGAGTGTTTGTTTCCCTAACGCTCACTAAAGAGCTCCAAAGAGTTAAACACAAATTTAACTCTGTGTTGATTTCTAAATTAGGGTGCTCCATTGTTGGCTCATGGTTGCTAAAAACCTTACCAGACTGACTGATTTTAGTGACATAGTGGATGTAAAATATTGAATAAAATGTTGTGTTCCATGACTGGCTTTATTTTCACTCTTATATTTAACTTTTTGACACATAAAACTACAAATGAATCGTCCTTATTGTCTCCAGGTGCATTCTGGGTAAAGCTTGACACCAACGTCAGTCACTTGGCAACAATTGGCAAACTAGCTAGAGCATTTCTATGGATTATTATTATATTACATCAGACAAATAAAAACTGTTTTATTACAGATATATGATCTTAATGAAAGGTAAGCCCTGCTTAGATGTTATTTACAAAAGATACAAATCCTCTGACAAACGGGCCTCATCTGAACGCATATTCTAATTGATGACTCCGTTAGAGCAGGAACACGGCATGTGCATGACTAACGGTGTTGGACAGTGACTGACTTGGCGTCATAAACTGGAAGGAACCAGAGTTTTATGGAGGAGGTGATCGTTAATGGCTGGCAGCTGGTACACAACACATCCACACTAGAACCTACGTTTGCAGTCTAAAAGAGGAAGAGCGAAACATCCTGAATGAGAGAAAAAACGTAACAAAACTAAACATTCTTAAGAAAAACTGCGAAGCTGATGTAGTGTAGTTTAGACATAGTTCATTCAGTTCAAAATAATAGTCCATCACTGGCCACATCCCCAAATGTTTTTGGTAGAAATTACATTTCTACATAGCAAACAATTTATTATGTGCAGTGAAGTAATAGACAACTATGAAAATAGTATAGAGTTGGGTCTGCTTACCATATGCCAGGGATCATAGATTACTTTGAATATAACGAGATGTCATGTTTCATTGTGCTGAAGAGGAAACACTCTTGAAATGTATGTTTCAACAGGACAATGACCCCAAACATTAGCAAAAGAGCAGCATCTTAGTTTCAGACCAGCAAGTTGAACCTTATGCTACTCCGATCCCCTGACCTTCAGCCAACAGAAAACTTGTGGGTGAACATCAATGCTTTTTCTGAGGCTGAACAAGAAATGACTCCATGCAACACAGATATAAAACCGTTCTCAGCATCTCTGGTTATACACGCAAGCATTAGTACAGCGAATCCCAAGAAAGCTATAATATTCACACAGTACACATTTAAGTTTGTAAATAAATATGCTGGCACTGCTATTTTTAAACTATTTTTTCTTTACTTTTTATCACATGTTGACCCATTTGACACATTTTTCTTCAGGTTTTGCTTGGAAATAGAATGTGCAGTGTTTCCAAAGTGTTTGTGTGTATGGAAAAATGCCTGAAAAAGCATAAATACAGGCCTTAGAAAAACACAGACCACAACCCAATAGAGTTTAAACAAGTTTTCTTTGCAGAAAGAAAAATGTACAAGGTGAAAGGTGACTTTTTCGAGTTCAGTTTTCAGGTCGGACTATAAAAAACGACAGGAAGGTGAGTGACCTGTAACTCAAACTGGAAATCTTGTGTAATCAGGAAGTGGTGGATTATCCCTTGAAATTCTCATTGGAGACTCTGACCTTATCGAACTTGACTCCTCGAGGTTGTAACTCTTCCTCCTGATGGAATCTGATGGAGGCAGTTTCAATGATCATAACGAAAGTGGAGTGCTGGGTGGATTGACTTCGTATAGACAGCTGCATAATTAGAGTGGATGAGGCACGGTCCTGCTCCCAAACCTAACTTAACATATTAACTCAATTTATAAATAAGTTGTCAGATTTAGTGAAATTTCACAAAGGGGGGAAACCACAAGCAAGATATGAGAAGATATTTTTGGTAGAAGCATGATCCCAAAAGGAAGAAAATTGTTGGGCAAAGTCTGGGGAAAGTGATTCCCTAATCTGGTATCCATTTATAACTGCGACTTAAATCTGAAATATTCTTTGAGTTTAGATATGAACGCTTCTGTTTGTAGTGGAATAAATTCATATACCCAGTGTAAATACACAATGCCAAAGCCAAGGCAAATTAAGTCAGGGAAAATTTAGAAACTGATTTTGTTTTGAATCTATGCATGACCATGCCTATATGCAACAAACAAAACTGATGCACTGTAACTTAATAACCACTGAATGTGCAGGTTCTGTTAAAGTGTAACTCCCCTGAGTGGGACAGTTTTATACCTGAACTCAGGTATGAGTGACAAAGTGGTACAAAGCTGTACAGTTGCAACCAATAGGACAATAGCAGTCAGATGGTTTTAGGCAAAATATTGCTTAACTAAACAAATTTACACAAAAATGTCAAAATGTGCACAGAAACAAAGATTGAACCCTAAATAACATATTTAGACAGTTTATCAGCAAAACAAAGTTGATTTGGGGGTGAGTTACACTTTACCTGTGCTGACAGGACAGTTGGACCAGAAATGGATCCAAAAGACCCAAAAATCCAAACTCAGCTGTCAATGCTTCATGTAACACTTCATTTTCTACAATATTCCACACGTTTGTATCATATGCAGATACAACTGCATATGGTTATAGTGTCGGTGTTACTATAACCATAGTAACACCGACACTCCAGAACACCAATTACTTTTTATCACATTGCACACTAAACATGTCAAGCTTCTTTTATAACACTGAAGTGCAAACAGGTTGCTTTAGGTAAATGAGTTGTCTCTTGTGTTGATCAGCACTGTTCATAGAAAAAAGTGCAGACAACATCAAACATTTGTTAAAAAAAAATAAAAAAAATCCTAATACAGTTTCAGTTTTTATGTCGTGGTCACCTGCTTCTTAATTACTCTAGCAGTTTTAACCAAAATACAGCACCCTCCACAAATAATTAAGGTAGTGGAATCTCACAATAAAAAAGAGATTCCTGTGGCATAGAGTCATCATGCCTCTATAATTTTAGTCCAGAATTAATAGAGAAATGACTCCATGAGCCCACAAATGGGTACAAAGCAAAGTGACAAATTAAAAACATTGTACATGTCGTAAAATCATGTAGTTCAAACAATCCAAAAAAGATAAAGACTGTAATGGAGCTGAGTGTGTGACAAACCAAGACATGGACTTCTGTTATATAGAGGACGAAGATAACAAATCACCATCATTTGAAGGCATGAAATGGCTTCACAGCTCTAGATGAAGCTATGAGGAGCATTAGGTAATCTATAGCAGTTTGGCCCATTATTTAGAGCGACAATCCCATAATGGATAGGGAAAAGGTCGAAACTGCTGTCACTTGTGTTGTGAAATTGTCCTTGAGAAAGACACGGAGCTCTGTGGCTGTGTGCTCATTGGAGTCTGACTGCAAGTGAAGCCCAGCAACAGTAAATGTCTTGTGTGTTGATTATGTTTTATAGGATTCACTCTTTGCCCTTTCTCATTCGGCAATACTAATATTGGCAGTTCATCTATGCAAAGAGATCTCTCTGGTTTTGTGTTTCACATATCAGATAAAATTTTTAAAATTCAAATTAAAGCTCTAATACAAGAGCAGTAATTCAATCTGCATTTATGGAGAATGAACATATGTTACTCTTGAAGCCTAAATTCTGACCAGTGACAGATAAAAGTTATGGCTTGAGGGACTTTGTGTCCATTTTGCGACTTTTTTCCCTGTAACTGAGACGTTTCGTTTGTTAGTTTGGCTCATATCTGAGTTGCGGTTCCTGTTTTATTTTGATTGCTTCTCTTCTTTTGGGCACTTTTTTATTTAGTTACCTTTTCATGTAATCCCTCTTCCTGCTTGATCTCTTTTGGTCTGGGTTTTTGTTACTTCTGTATTTATTCATGTTTGAGTTGATAATTGATTCTTGGTGTTTCTAGAATCGTGTATTTCTTTGCGGATGGGTGCAAGATAAAGTAGGACATTAAGGAAGGCTGATCGGTGTCTCTGCATAATAAACCCCTTTTCATTTGATTTGAACTTGATTGTCACATCGTGTGTCTAATTTATTTACAATTTTATGTTTAAGAGCTGGATGAAACCTATTTGCAGGCCAGATATACCAACATTTGGTTGTTACTGTAGCAGAGGACTTGATTATGTACAGTACACAGAATGAATTTTTTTCTTGTTAACCTTCCACTCTCTGTTGTGTGGAGCATTTCCCTGCTTGTCCGAAAGTAATTATTCTTTTGTGGGTGAGTGTCTGTGTTTGACCGATGCTATTAATCATACTTTGAAAAATATTGGCCAGGAATTTCATAAGATACATTTGTAAATTTATGGGCTGAAGCAAACTTGGTATGATTAAGATCATCATATTTTTTCAGCATGTATTTTTATTCATGTTTGTGGTGTATGTAAGCATCTGCAATTTATTACATTGTGATAAACAATAGGAACACAGACAAACGTATAACCTTTTAAACACACCCACACACAATCTGAACATCAGAGAAAAGAAAAAGGGAAAAAACATACAAGCACACTAAACCACCATCATCCTTCTTCCCTGCATGCCTCTGACTTCTCATGTATTTATACACCTACACAATCTTATAAGCAGTTGGTAACTATATCCACCAGCTCATATTCAGTTGTATATGTGCTCTATATGTGCGTCACACCAGTCAATTAAAAAACCCGGACATTTTCATCAATCAATGAAATTCTCCTGAGATTTATGGAAAAGTTGTGATGAAAATTCCAAGTTCTTACAAAATTTGTGAATGATGAGTGAGTTTGCAATAAAAGGTGTGATTTCATCTTCCTGGAGGAACTTCCTGATTATATGTGTGCCACCAAGCTTTGTCTTAAATACTCCCTCGTTGTTTAGGTAGTTCTGCTGCTTAGTGCAGTATGTAAATTTACTCGGCTGCTTGTCATCTTTGGAAAAATGCAATAATTGCAAAGAATACTCTGGATGAGAAATATCTGTCTGTGATTGGGTGGTGGTGTGGTTCATTTACAAACTAGAGACTTCACTGCTGAGGCACTGATCCCCCCTGAATCGGATGTACAAATCCAAAATTCATCATAGAAGCTTACATTTCAATTTTAAAGTCAAATGTAAGCGTTTTCAGTTTCAAACTTGTGCAATGTTCACATTATGCAAGTCTGTGGAAAAACCTGGGATATTTTATTGCAAGACATGACCTGGCAAACATTTAAACTAAGTATGTCTTGTGCAGAACTGTGTGCAACCCCCTCTCTCCTGAAAGAATTCACACTGTAAATTGTCATTTAAAAAGCATTTAGCTTTGGCATAATGCTCTCCCTCAACAGTGTCCTAATTTGTCAAGGTTAGGAGTTTCTCAGCAGTTTGAAAAGCTCCATTAATTGCTATTTGTGGGAGGAAAGGAGAAGGGAAATGGTGCACAGATTAAGGCTACATTTACACGAGACTACTCTCTGGAAAGTGCTGGTATTTTTACATGTTCAATGGAGAGAGTGTTCCATGTTCAGACACTTTGAATCGGCTGTAGTTATAATGCCTGGCCACTTTAATGTGATCTTAGCATGTCGTTGAAACTCACATGTGCTTTTGACTCTTCGCTTCCACCTTATTTAGAAAACAGTAAAGTGTCTTTCTGTCTATGATGAACCAAGTGCTCTTGTAACACATATTCCTTATCGGAAGTTATATTAAACTCAAGAGGCTAGGCAGCACACAGTGCAATACTATCCATCATTGTTTGTGTTGTTTTCTGCCCATGCATTCGTAGAACAAACCCTGCAGCTGTTTGTTGTACTTTCACACATGCAGAGTGCTTAACACTTTGGTGGAAGTTAGGGAAAGGTTCCCAAAGAGGTCCACTCCGACACCTAGTTTCAAAAAGTGCCGCTGTGAGACACTCCAATCACTGGAGATGTGGAAGTGAGCAGCTGGATCTCAACAAAAGTGTTATGTTTTTACCAAAACTCAGCTCTGTGTAAACAGGACCTAAAATTTGGGTTGGGGCAAAAAGATAATTGTTGGCAATAGTTTTAATTTTTATCAAACCTTTGTGCCAACAGAGACAGAGCCATAATGATGGTTCTGTCATATGTGGTGGAGTAATCCCCCAATTAATTGTTTGGGGGATTTATTGCAGGGCTTGGAGTTGACAAGAGAGGTAATGAAACAAATAAGGTGGTGGTAAGTCTTTGGGTAGAGGTCAGTCTTGGTTACTGTAATACAAAAGGTGTTTAGGGGTTCTCTCTGTGGAAGAGACTTGTGGAAAAAAATATTTCAGAGGTCAGGTGTTAGAGAACTCCAGCAAACAACAGCAACTTTGGGGTCTCTAGTATTTTTTATGTCCTAACATGGCAAACATAAATGTGGAGTTCGCCAAGCATTGCTGGATATTTATCTGGGACAGTGTGCTTTAATAAACCCTCTGAATTAGTCTGACAGACAAAAAAAAAAAATCTCTAAATCGTGAAGAAAACAAATGGTCTTAGCTCAAGAGAGGACTGTGGATAATACATTGACATTGGCCAATAAGGTGATGTTCAATTGGCAAAAGGGAATTGTCCAAAAAATTAATATTAGAAATGCAGATTGTTTGTTTTCTTTATGACTCTTAGCATGTTTATTTTTTTATTTTATTTTTTGAATAAAATAAAATAGGACTTTTTTTTTTTCTTTTACATATCTTGTCAAGAATAGCATAAGGCCTGCAACCTACAGCTCCAAAGAACAGGAGAGGACAGGTTGACTCGACTCCAAAAGCCACAGGCAGACGGACACAATGCCATGTCACCATGATGCTCCACTCAAATTAAATGTTTGATCTTCTTTACATTTTTAGTGTGACATTTATTCCAGGGCTTTTTATATATCTTTAGTTGGGTGACAATAAATGGATGTACTGATAGCAGTCATCTTCTTGCCTTTAATTCAACTGTCTAACAGTTTTACATGGCAAATTAAAACATTTCAATGTTGCTGATTAATAGTAGGTAGTTACGCAGCTGGAATTGCTGTTCTGTCATCAGTTATAAAACAAGCCACCTCAGCAAGTTGTAATTGCTCATGCTCCAAGGTTCATCAAAGTATTAAGGGTTTTGGCTTGATTTAGTTATTAGTCACACATAAAGAAAACTGAACTGTGCAGCTTTTCCTTTTTTTTTTTTTTACAGTGACAGTCAGAATCTTCAAGTTCAATTCGAAAAGACTTCAAGTTTGTAGAGCAACAGCACACTTAAGGAAAATTCATAAATAATGAAAATACTACATGTATATTTGATAACATCTAAATGTTTAGCTTAGTAATTCACTTTAAAAAGCATATTTTCATTACATTCAAAGGGACATATTTTAATAGTGTTTTGAGTAAATGTCGGTTCATAAAACAACGAAAAAATTTCAATATAGAAATATTGACCTTGCATGCAATCCTCTGTAAACTGTTAATACCCAGTTTTAGACATTGTCAAGAAAAACCACAAAGTAATTTAGAGGTGTTATAAACTTGCAAATCTGAGTTTGTGAAAAAGCAAATTGTAAAAAAAAAAATAAAGTACCAATAAACTATTGATCTCTGTGCTGATCATGTTTGTACACATTTAAATGAAGTTATGCATGGATTTAGAGAAAAGTCCACTGAAAAAACTATGTAAACTAGTGCCAGAGCAACTAGTATTCTTCAAGACCAACCTGTTTGACTTAAAAAGATTGCTTGAAATGAAATATTGTCTGCTGAGAAAGTAGAAAAAAATTACTTATTACTTTTTATAAAAAAAAAAAAAAATCAGATCTTTCAGAAAAATCTGTCTGATGTGATTGAACATAATGTCCGTAATGATACTAAGTTATCCAAACTGTCTAAAAATAGTCTTGTTCGTTTTGAATTAAAAATAGAAACATTTCGAAAGATACTTCACGTGCAAAAGTTAATAAACAGAACTCATACTGTGCTGCAGATATGTACTTATTGCTCAGTGTGGGTGAGGAGTGTTTGCTGTTACCCTGAGGGAGAACCAAGAGATGAAAAAAGGAAACAGCAAGGAGCACATAACTGCAAAACTTTACTTCATGAATTATTTCCTTTATATATATAATCTGGTTTTGGTTTTTCAGTCATTCACTGCTGTTACTACTCCAAGTGCTGGTAATGTGTATATTTGTGATCGCTTTGCCTTGAATTAAGATTACTACCATCAATTGGAATATTAATCAGATGCCAAAAGGTTAATGTAAGCCAAAAACAAATCCCACGTCATTTGAGTTTCCTGTTCTATGAAGAACTCTCAATGCTGACAATGTCCCTAGCATGTCATAATAAATTATGAAAAAAAATCAGATGGGTTATTAAGAAATGACTAGATTGATGGGATTTTTTCCGTAATCCTCGTCTTTTTGACCCATTGCCTCTCATTTTATACATTTCTCTACTCAAAGTCTACACTTCTGCACTTTTCACTAATTAAATATCCCCAGAAAAATCCATCTCAGTATTATGCGATCCTATTTATTATTGCCTATTCAACTTTAAATAACTGCTTTTTAATTTTATTTATTTATTTTTTTCTTTTTGGCCTTACCTTAGCGCTGACCTTTCTGCAGTTTATCCTGGAATGTACAACTCAACATACAAATGCTGGATTTAATGATGTGTAGCACAGAAATCCCACAACATCAGAGGACTTAAATGATCAGAGCCAGTTCCTGTAATGAATGTACTTTTAAAGCGTGTAACTATTTCAAATTAAAGTGTGTACTTCAACGGGAGCCTGACCTGCAGGTAAAAAATATTTATATAAATAGATGATGTGATTACTTCAGATGGAAAATGAAGGCAGTAAGCCGTTGTAAATGAGAAATGCTCATCCACTCATAATTGGTTCTGCATTTTTAACTGCTTTTCCACATTATGAACCATTCATTAAAATTCTGGTATGAGAACTTATGAAATAAACATTAAAAAAAAGTTACATTTTACAGAAGGACCAGAAAAGTCTATAAAATGTGGCTTATTTGACGTACAGTGAAAACCAAATAGAATGGCCAAAAACTATAAGACATATTTTATTTTCTATTTTAAAGTTACCACCATTTTTGCTATTTGCTAAATTCCAGAATGAGACAAAGATTTGTGTAAACTTGCTAAATGTTTAAGCTTACATAGATTTAGTATAATTTGGTATAATTGTTGTTTAAAAGTTTTATGACTTGGGTCAAAACATTTTAGCTATCCTTCCACATTTGATCAAATTAGGTTGCAAGAGTTAAGAAAGACGTGGAACAAACATGTAGTAAGTTTGTAGACTGTCTTATATACACTTTGTATGGGAGATCAGGGCTCTAAGATGGCCACTGTACCAAATCCACTTTGCTAATTTTGCTCCTTCACAGTCCATAATTCTTTATTTTTTATGTTTCTGTTGCTTTATTTATTTATTTTGGATATTTATTTATTCAGTGTCCACGCTAATTGCTCACTAGAATTTAAAGTTTATTGATCTTTGAGAATGTGTTCTTGCATTACTATGCAATTACCATTTTATAACTTGAAAATGGTCTCAAAACAGTATTGTTCATTGCATTAACATTTGGGACAATTTATTGTCCACCAAAATGTCTGTTTGGATCAAATAATAATGATTAAAAAATAATCTAAATTATCCTCTCATTATTCTCTCATTTACCACGTAGAAATAATTTAGCAATTATTCTAACCAGCCTAAAATAAAGGTTTAGTTTGAAATCATGTGAGATTGTGTGCTGCTTGTCTTTTTATACAGTGAACATAAACATCTGGTTTTAACTGTGAAACTCAGCAGTATCCAAATTCAGTCCTTGAGGGGTTTCTCTCCTGTAACCTTTAGACACATCCCTGTTGGAACACGCCGCAATAAAAATCACTGAATCATCTCCTCGACATATCGTCAAGTTCTACAGAGGCCAGATAATGAGCCGTTAAATTTCTGTCAGATTTGTGGGAACAGAGATGCATTTAAAAGTTGCAGGACAGCAGCTCTTCAGGACTTGGATTGGGGACTTCTGGTGTATATTAACAGCAACAGAGATCTCATTGACAACCTTTGTTTAATATTGAGATGGGGTAAAATTATATAATACCATATCTAGTATATTTGCAAAAGACATCCAGATTATCTAACACTTGGTGCCAACGTGATTGTAAAGAGGTGTTCCTTTCCTCACAGATCATCTGAATTTACTGTCACAAAAGTCATCACCTTTTTATAAAATAAAAACGATTTCTTAGTAAAATGTTTCAGCACAAAAATACTTCCAACTCAGTCATACTGATGGGAAAACTGTTAACAGCTACTTTTGCAAGTCTAGTCAGACACTGGACTCAGGTCAAGACTCTGACTAGGCCATTTTAACTAATTTAATTACTCTGTTTACAAATGAGGTGACTTTGAAATTCAAGAGGTTGCACATGATTTTACATTTGGTTATCAGACAGGGGAGTAAGTACATGCATTATCAATGCAAAATGCTTCTTGAGTGTTAAGGTATATGGCCAACAAAGGCAACCATGGAGAAAAGAGTAGAGAAACACAATTTCACAAGGCAGAAATCGATGTGAATGAAGTGGAGAGTCTAAAAAAAAAAAATCTAATATTTGGTTTCCACAGCGTGACAAAAGTTACACACCGCCACCGGGATTTTAGGAGGCCGATGGCATGCTCCACAGACGAGTGCTCACAGGTGTGAGCGGTACTAAAGCGTGCCTCCTCTGCGCTCTGGGGGTTTGGAAACGGGTTTAGCAGCCAGTGCCTCAGGATATAGCTCAATGGATGCATAAATGTAGAAATTACACACGAGTGTTACGACTGTATTTATATGTCTGCAGACTGACTGCCTCACACCTGGATACGTTAATCTGTGATACTCATCTCCCTGGCGATCATGTGAGGGGAGGAATGCAACAGTGGGAAAATTTGAATGAAATGTGTGGACTTCAAGATTTAATTTGGCTTATAGACTTTCACTCATTTGAAAGGTCCAAATATTTAGTTAATGGCTCATCAGTGGAGGCACAAATGACATTTTGGTTTTGAGTGTTTATGATAAAATCAATGTATGATTAAAAATTCATATCGAGTGAAAATTAATCTCTCCAAAACGAGCATTGGGTCTACATGGTTGGAGTTGGACCGCACATTATCCCGTCAAGTTTGTTGTTGTTGGATCACAACCTTTGTGTGGAAAGTGACGTATGCACGTTTCAGAGCCCTTTGACATAAAATCTTTTGTTTACATATTTGCTGGAAGCATTTGCATTTTCTATAATTTATTTGAAATTATTAGCATTAAACGAACTAATGTGACACTAATCTGCTTTGAAAGAAAAAAACAAACGTTTCTCTAATTGATCTATCAGTGTAACACATATTCATATCGACATATCAGCGTCACAAACGTGCATCCCCCTAGCTAGTTGCTATGAGTAATTAGTCAACCCCTGTACAAAGGTCTATCTCAATAAATATCCCTCTTCCAATTATTCTGAGAGGTCTGAATGAATGTTCTTTAAATTTCATTGCCACATCTTTGCTTGTCAACACCTCTTGGCAGTGTACACCTCAGTTAATTACCAGAGAAAATTTTGCAACACTCTGGAGGGATGATGGATCACGATATGCATCCTTCAAGGCAATTATTCCTTTGTAGCACATGTAATTAGGTATGGAAATATAATGTAGCAAATTATTAATTATGATTAATGGAGGTAATTTGAAAGGACAGATTAAGTACAGTGTTTTTATGTTGTTTTTTTTTAGCGTTTTTTTTTTTTTTTTTTTTTTTGATAGATCTTTTAAGTCTGATTGCCCTTGCTGCACAAATCAGTCTCAGGAGACATGAAGGTGAAAAGAACCGATACAGCGGAAGCCTATGGCTTGATTGTCACTTTTTGTATATATTTTACACAGACCTGTAGTGTCAGTACAACATAAAATAGAGGACATTTCTGAGAAACAACAAGAAAAATATAGGCACAAATTCCAGTCATAAATATTGCAGTCACTGGGCATAAAGAACCGTTCCTGCCTCTAGTGAATCACAGAGAATGTCTGCCACATATCTAACATAAAACTTCACTGCAGGAGTAAAACTGCTACGGAAGTGGAACCGGGCATTTGGAGTGAAGGAGAGGGATTATTCAATCAACACGGTCTGAGGGTGGAGATGGACGTCCAACTTGCCTCCAGACTCTGTGACAGTCAAACCCATCTATAATCTGATTGGATTGTTAAATTTATGACTGACATGAAAATGATGGCTAAAGGGGAGAAAATCCTGGTTGAAACCCATACACAAGCAAGGGAGCACAAGCGTAAGGTTTTACACAGTTTCTTTTTTTCCTTTTTTATTAGTGTTTGTAAAAAAGAGCTTTGAAAATTCTGACATGTTAATTTTTACAAATATGAATCTTTCTAACACACATTTGGATGCAAAAATAAAATTATCAGCTGTGTTATTTCGCTAGGTTACAAAAATACTTTCACAACTATGCATTCTGATTTACAAGAACAAAATATCTACAACTGGAATTTGCGCCATCCTTGTCATTACAACTCTATGAGTTTGCTGAATGACTTTCCCTTTTTTTTTGTCATGTTTTGAACTTGTTGCCTCCATTCTCATGTGAAGTCCTTAAATGTGTTGGGTCTACATTTTACAATAAGAACCTAAAATAATGGTTCTTCACAATTTGAAGCATACAATTCCAGTGTAAGTATGTACTGTACATGGCTAAGATAATACAATGAGAACACTCAACCTATATTTTAGCAGGATTAGAGCGGTTGAATCTCTCTTTCATTGTAAGTTTTTGTGCAGTGGTATGCTTCAGTAGACGGTCAACCACATACAATCATACACTTATCAAACCCTTGCATACTTTGTACCATTCCATTGTTAAACATACAGTTTTACTACAGTTAATGACAATTTCCTAGTCTTGCAAGCAATCACACTGATTTGGTATGCTTTTGCTTGCATTGAAGTAAAACACTTTTCTGACCTTATAATATCTGTTCTTGCTTTATTTTAAATTAAGCATGGACTCAAACTGCTTAATTACAAAAAAAAAAGTCCTGTTAGCCCTTCTGAGCAAATAGTTTAAAGAACCAGCTTTTTCTGCAATTACAGCTTATCAGTGTGTGAATGTGTGTGTGATGGGTGAATGATAGCCTGGCTGTTGCCTTCCTGTGCAATGCCGCTAGAAAAAAAAAGTTTCATTTCCTGCACAGTCTGAGCTTCCTCTCTTTGCCTTGGATTCTCTCGGGTCAATTTTTGACCGGGCCAATCAGCAAACAGCAGGAGAAGTTGTGAATGATGACTTTGATTTTCTGTTTTAGAATTGTGACTGTAGTTTTAGCAATGGCAGCGGAGGAAGTGACAGAAGCCACTCAGTCCAGCCTCGTAGCAACCGTATGAGGTGTCAGTAGAGTGAAGTTGGACCCAAGTTAGACCCGCCTCTGTCTCGCCCATGCAGGACAGGGAGTGGTGGTGAGTGAATGTTAATTATTTACTGAAAATAAACGACTAACTTATTGTGGTAGTATAGAAATATGCATTTCTTTTAAATTACAAAATCCAAGAGAATCTCAGGGATCAACAAACAGGGACTGGAGACTTATGCTAGCATTTGATGGAATAATTGCTGTTCATTATCGCTTTAACAGACCTCCAGACAATAAGGCAAGTTTTTTTTGTTTTTTTCCTTTAAAGCTTTTAGATTACTTGGATGCCTATATTGAAACCTATTCTTTGTACTTTCTTAATCTTTGCAGGGTCACCTGGGGCTAGTGTCTGTCTCCAGCTGTCAACATACGAAAGGTGAGGTAAGCCAGGTCACTAGTCCATCACAGGGTGTCTCTGCCTGTGCTCTAAGCTGCTATGATCAAGCTGTGAATTTCTGCTGACACCTGTCTGATGTTTCCCCCATTAGTTTGGTGATGTCCTGTCCCACCAACAACAGGCAGACACATGGGACTGTGAATTAGAATTCACCTCTAACCACTCACTGATTCACCTTCTGCCGTTCTAGCACCTCTCTCATCGCAGCTGTCCTGCCATTTAAGCTTTTTTGAGGTGAATGCTGATGGAAAGAGTTGGAGGATGTTATGCAGACTCTCATCTGTAAATAAAATAGGCAGGGTCATTACTTGAACAGATCGTAAAAATGATATTCACTTTTACTACAATATGGAATACGGAAGTAGTTCGTATTTGCTATGTGCAGAATTGGATTCTCACTGAACACTAATAATACACTTGCAAAATAATAGGTTTCACTGTTTGTTCCTGGGCAACATTTCTGTTTTTCCTCTCCAAATGGCAAATTGTGCAACTCAGTGATGACTTCAAAAATGTGTTTTCAATTTCAATGCACTTTGAGGATCGGGCACAATGTTCTGTTCCCAGAGCTCAACCCTTTTTGGAATGAGTCGTCGTTCTGGTAATTCATTTATTAATCAAGGTGAAAAAGTGGAACTGTCAATTATCTTTGCAAGATCACTTTGGTTCAAGAGATATGCTCTTAAAGATTTGTGTCTTCATGTCTTCTTCTTGAGAAGAATTACAATATTTATAAAAATAATTGTGGGGGTAAAATTGGGAATTTGGTGTCCAGATTGTAGCCTTACTGCTAAAGAACTATTTGTGTTTTGAAGAAAAGTGGAAAACACTGGAAATTATGTTTTTAAAAACATACAGACAGAACAGGTTGTGTTGACATTTTCCTACAGACAACATTTGCTTCACATCACCCTCTGGAAAATGCACACTGTGATTACCAGGGTGCACAACGGAAAAATATTGTCTGCATGAAGCTTCACAAGCTGTAAATTCATTAAGCGAAAAAGGAAAAAGAAAAAAAAAAGTTAACAATTAATGTTCCCTTCTGTTCCAGAGGCAGAGATGAGCTTCTTCTGCTACAAAAACTAAACTGAACAGAGCTTTACACAGTTGATCCGGTCCAAAGATGCAAGCGCTCCAGCTTTGAGATTATGAATAGTTGTGCACTTTATAGCCTTTCTAGACAGATGCAAACAGTCATTTCTTATGCTAAGGTTCAGTTAAAAAACTCAGAGCAAATAAAATAGTTAAAAAAAATTACTCTATGTGGACACTCCAACTAAATAGAGGTGCAGTGAGGTGTTTTTGGAAAACATCAGCCTATGTTTATTAACATTTTCATTATATATATATATATATATATATATATAAAATAAATTATATTGTTGCTGATAAAAGATGTAGGCTTTAATACCAAAGTAGAAAAGAGTAAATAGCTTGCAGAAGATAGAAGAGTAAAGTAATTATAGTGTTTTATGATTATAAAAAGCAAATAATGCTTGTAAAGCTTAAACGAGGGAGTTTCAATAAGTCAATAAAAGTATGTTTGAGGGAAAGATAGAGAGAGAGAGATTCTCAGACATGCTGTATCCTGATGGATGCAGCCAGGTTACTGCAGTAGCAGTAAAAGTTATTGGTCACCAAGGACTGAGGGTCAGCTCAATCATTTGTCTCCTTAAGGTCTTAAAAGGGTGAAGTAAATAAACAGTGTGAAGATGTTTTATTGGCAGCATTGCTATGACGACAGTGTACCTTACTGGACTAAGGGAATGCCACTATCATTACAATGCAAAACAACAGAAAGGAGGCAGATGGTTCCCTCAAGGACAGAATCTGCTTAAGAGTCAACGGCACTCTTAGATTTTCTTTCCAGGTGAATCCATTTCACATTGCACACTACACTAAATCACTCCTGGCATAATGGCCATCTCCACAGATTTACATAGATAAAGAGTTGTTTGTGGTGAGTGTGGATTGTTTTTTTGCAACAGGGCTTCCCAACTGCATATTTTCACTTTTGAGTCTGACTGGATCAATAAGAAGAGTGCCATGTCGATACAGATAGCAACGGCAATCAAAGTGAAAAAGAGCTGTTGTTGCTGCTCCTTTAAAAGGGCAGCAACATGTGGTAAAAGGTACGGAACGCCACTGCTTTACAGGATGTCCATCACCAAACTGGAGCCCTGAACAAGATGTTGCCACTTTTCAGGAAGTAATTAAAGCTAACTGGGGAAAACATGGATTAAGTTGTGTTTTTCTTTATTGGAGATGCTGACTTAAATAACTTGACACATGATGAAAAATATGAAGTTTTTCTTGTTCCAATACCAACCATCCAATAAATCAATTTAAAAGAATTGTTTTGCCCTACAGGGGCAATGAGCTGGTCATTTGAATAAAACCTATGCTAGTCGTTCCAGCAAGTTTTTGGCCCCGAGTCCCCCCAAAAAAGATAAAAAAA
>NW_015113363.1:156918-164726 GCF_001443285.1 Poecilia latipinna
TATATATATATATATATATTTGGACACATTGTGATCAGAAGTTCCATAATATTCTGCTGAATCCTACTGTTTGAATACTATCTATATTATTGAATGGGTCTATATCTGTACACCAGTGGTACTCAGTTGTTTACAAATGTTAAATCAAAGATATATAATTAATGTTTTATGACCTATAGCGGCATCAGTTTGGTTTGATCATTGAGTTGTTTACCTTCTGAATCCATGGAGGTAGTTAATTGAATATCCTCATAATTAGCACCGATACTGAATCTTTTGCAGCTGAAAGACATTAATTTCATTACTCTAACTGGATGTTTGCTGAGTCTTTTTCTTCATTGCTGTGCTTTGAACTTGTACTGCACAAGTTGTTTTAGTTAAATATATTGGTGTAAGAGCCTTTGCATTAAGGCTTATTTCTTAGTCGATAATTTCTTTTCTCTACCTGCTTTTAGGCTATCTCAGAAAGTAAAGGATTTTTTGAATGATAGATAATTTATTTACCAGTTATTCTAAATCATGGTAAATTGACTTGTGATTTAAATGACCTGCAAGTCAGCCACAAATTATATCCTCTGTTGTAGTGCCTGGCTGGAAAACACTGAGTATAGCAACACTGCTTGTACATCGGCTCTTGCCTCATCCTACAGCAAAGAGTTGTTGCAGCAACACCATAACAATGTCCTTTCTGCTCATTTTACCGTTTTATCAGGATAATGCCACATATAAGATCACTAAACAAATGAAAATGGTATGTAACAGTGTTCATATGTGTATCTTAGAGCGCCCATTAGTCATTTTTGGATAGTTATACTGGCAGAGTTCAACTGTGCTGTGAACTCTGCCCTCTGGTGGCCAAGTAAATATGGTAGCAGCATAACAACCCCGTGTTTGTTAGCCAATGTCCTCCTGTGGGATGAACAGTGTTGCAGAAACAGTAGTATCGTTCTGTTCAGTTAGATAGAAATGTGAAAACAGACAAGAATTGTTTTGTGAGACATGTACGTTATTTAAAATGGCTGAAGTTCAATTTACAGATGCCAATAAAATTGGGTTTAATCATTTTATACAGGTACTGGTAAATTTGTTTTCAAAACAAGGTAGTATGATTTCAGAAAGGTGCTTAGGTCACCAGAACTTGACCATAAGAAACCAATAAAATAAGAGACATGTTGAAGAATGTGTTACCAATAGAGCAACCTGTGTTCCCTTTTAGTTCTGGAAAAATAAAAAAAAATAAAAATAAAAAAAATAAATAAATAAATAAATAAATTATTTATTTATTTATTTATTTAAATTATAAATACAATGCAATTGTGTAAATCACTCTCACTTGTCACATTCTCTGTTTCTTACAAGCAGCTCAGCCTAAACCACACCTCACCACCACCAGTCCATTACAATACTGTGATGGATTGGTCATCTGTGCAGAGTGCACTGCACCTCTCACCTGCTAGCCACTGGAAAAAGACCCTGGACCCAATGCACAACTGGAAAGGATTAGACTGAAATAAATGAATGGATGAAAACAGGACATAAAGCTTGGTTTTGTGGGGGGGGGAAAGTGCAGAAGGGTGAACGATAGTATTATACAAACTTGGCTGTCTTAATACGTTCAGAACAAAGAGGCAAATCGTTCCCTCTAGAAGCCCAGTATCCTGTTGCAGATGGAAAAGGAGAACGTTAATTGGCTGTCTCCTGGTGAACTGGGATATCTATTCACTTCAACATGCAGAAGAACCACTAATTATAGGACACAATGTGCTGCTATCTCCTGGCTCGCTGCATACTTTGGAGGTCAGACAATCAGATGCTCCCTGTAAAATCAAAGCTTGAAGGAGAGGCTGTAATTAGCTCTTACCCTCTGATGCCATGGAAAGCTCGGTGTTGGAAAACATGGCAAGTAATATGATGGAACGGAGAAAAGGCAGCACTAGCTGATTATACTAAGTGTAATTCTTAACAAACATACATGAGCGCAAAACATATTTTAGACCAAACTTATTCCCAATGAGTCAGTCCATTTATTCAGCACTTAATGGCATTAAGTTTGAACAGGAATTTTGAGCACGGCAAATGTTTAATCTACTAACGGTGAATGTGAACATTTTGGCATCCTCCATGTTCTTAAAGCAATAATGCAAAGAAAGACTAATGTTGGTATCTAGAAATTCAGGATATGTTCAGATTCTGTCAGATGACGTTAAAGTAGATCAGTTTGGGGTGATAAGCTCTTGAAATAATAAATCTGTATGACATGACAAAAACAGGATTCAAGGTGTGCCTTTGAAATATATGCTTTGTTAATGAGCAGAGGTCCCTTCACCAATTTATATCCCTATGTCATAGCTAAATGTCACAGTTTTGCCATTTCCATTTCATACAGGCAAACAAATAATTTTGTTCCCATGTATAAAATTGCAGCATACCAGTCTATTCCTTATTAAATTATGTGTAGATTTTTTTTTCTTGATATGCAGAAGTGCAAACTGATGGTGAAACATTAAGAAGTTTATTGAGAAGAAAATGAAGTCCTGAGCATGTGGTCCTGAGTGGAGTTCACTCTGTTGAGAACATTGGCCTGAAAAATATATTTTTTTCTTTGTTAACATTCAACATAAAACAACAAAATAACAGAGTGCATGTCACCCTGATCTCCATAAATGACTTGCGAAGGAATGGAAGATGAACAACATTATGACAAATATAAATGTGAAAATTGAATTTCAGACAGAGAGTGATGAATGAGCAAGATTTAGTTCCTGATGGAGCAGTGAGCATAATTTACACTGTTTTGGTCGTGAACTATGCACATGAAGTATTTCATTTTAGTCTGACTGAATTTAGAAATGGTTCTTTTAAATATACCTTAATATTAATATTGTTCCTTTGCAGCATCAACACTAGGAATCTAAGACACAGAAGGGCAGATTAGTTTGAATCTAGATGAAGGAACATGATTTATTGCCCATCTTTCTTGGAGGTTTGCAACAAGAGGAGAAGAACTGAAGATTCTGACATGGCTTGGATAAGAGATAGATTGTTCTCTGGGATTCATTCACATGTCTGCACATGGATTTTAAAGCGAGCACTAACTGCAGTGACTGACCAGAACAAGGATCTGGAGTGGACAGGCATGGAGGAGAATATATATTCTTGGTAGGTGATGTAGGGAAGAGAGATTGCAAGGGGAAGTTTAAAGGTGAGGTTCAGGTGAGTGTTACAAAAACACAAAGGAGACACAAAGCATTTGAGGGAAGGATTGCAGACTGAGAACTTGATTACTATTAATCAAGCACAGAAAAGCCTTCTAGCAGGTCATTTAAGCTGCAGACTTCATGGGATGATTATGTTGGGTTTAAAAAGTAGGACAGAGCAGTAGTCCCTCCCTCAGGGAGACTCCAGAAGCGTAGAAAAGAGAAGTGGAGAGACCAAGAATTATCACACTTCATAGTGAAAGTATGCAGCTTATTTGTCTTCATAATCTACTGAGAAAATATTTACATTTATCACATGATTAAATTGCCAACCAATTTCCAAAGTTTTCATACCAAGACCAAATTCAACTGGTGGTGTCAGTGATCCTCTTATGGGCTAATTATATTACAAAACATGACAGCTTATTAATACAGATCAAAGAGCAATCACGTGCTGCTGGATAATATTTAATTTGCACGCTACACTACGAGAAGGCAGGTAGAGTGCAACATATGGCAGATGACTCCTTGTCTTCCCCTGATCCGCAGTTTTGAGTGAGTATAGACTTCTGGTACCAGATGATAAAAAAAAAAATAAAAAAAATCTAAAATGACTTTCTGCTTGTTTTGTTGAGCCACATAGTTGCAAGGACATGTTTTATGCCTCAGATGTAGCAAATTCAAAAAATAGCCTAACAGTTTTTTTTTTTTTTTAGCAAACATTCTAATCATATTACCTGGTAATTTGTTTTTCATGAGATCAACTCGAATCTCTCCTTATTCTATGAAAAAAAAAAGCTTGATTTTCTGGGAATACAAAATTATTCTGGGAAATCCTTGTTTTCTCAGCATACTGCATGTTGTTTAATAAATTAATAAATTATTGTGGTTGGTTATTTCAACCTAAAACAGATTGTTTCCTTGTGATCACTAGAAATGACTCCAAAAGCAATAAAACAAAAGCGGCTACAGCTTCATTAATAATTGGGAGAGTCGTAGAAGGAACATGCATCATTTTTATTTTGTTACTAACATTTAGGCTAAAAATTACAGTTCCAGAATTTACATATTTTAAGCAAGCTGCAGATTGCTTTAGCGGTGTTGAGCATACTGCGTCCCTTTCGTGCAAACACAGAAATCTTTACATGATTAAACATATTTAAATAATGTACATTGCAGTGAATGTGCTTTTGAGGACATCATAAAACTTTTCTCCTATTTATACAAGTTCATTTTTCTTCCCCATCGTTGCGCTCGATTTTCCAGGAAGTTATTTACAGTGCATTATGTAATCATCCTTTACAAGAGATGATGGGGAATTATAATTTGATGCATAATTATGTATAATTTATGAACTTCATATAATATTCACTTTGATTTCTCCAGTCATTCTGCTACTCAACCCAAGTAGAAATGTGCTCACATATACATGTTCTTCTGCAAAAGGTAACAAGTCCCTTTGATCGACTTACTCTGCTCTCAACAAGACTGCATCAAAATAAAAAGTCAATTCAATCCAATTTTCTTTTGTTTTATTACTAAATCGCACCAAGTCACAACTAAATCCACATTCACCACAATATGCTTTAAAATAGAAATGAGCAGTCAGTACGCTTATATCTAATTTAGTCAAATTCATTTTCCTTCCTTGCTCTTAATAAAGATTCCTAATCTTCAAATTATTCTGACTAGGAGTTAAGCAGAAAATACACTCAATATGGACAGGAATGCCTAAAAATAAGCTGCAGCTGGCTGGTAATCAATTAATCAGTCAATCAATCAAATCAAACAACAAATGTCTACATAAATGTGAAATATATGAAACAAAGGAGGAAAACCTTCCTGCATGAGCAAACACTTAACAAGGACAAAGCTATTCTACAGGTGAGCAAGATATGTTCTTAGTAGATATATTTCTTACATTTATATTGACAAAATTCAAGATGAAATAAGATTTCCAAGCAGGATGACAGTCTCAAACACACCACAAAGGAAACTTCCTAGTTTACTTTCAAAGAAAGTAAACCTGCTGAAATCACTTCAGTTGTGTTCAATCAGAAATCTATTGGAAATACTGAAAGTTAGTTCATAGAAATGTCCTCCAGATTTAGTGTTCAAGATTCGAAGGCAGTTTGTGTGGCAGAACGGGTCACAATCACAGCTGAGCAAGGCATTTGAATAGACGTCTTGAAGTTGTCAAGACCAAACAAAATAGCTTTTCCACAAAACATATAATAATAAATTCCTGTCAGTGTGTTCAGTAGTTATTGTCTGTGCGGTTTAATTTCTTTACCAATAACATAATTTGTGAACTCATTTAATGTCTTAGGAAGGATTTGTTGTGTAAATTTGATATTACATTTTTTAAAATATAATAATACAATTTTCAACGTACATGTCAACATACTTTTTTAATACAATAAGGAGAGTATTAACATGGTGAAGCCATTTAAACTTTGAATACAAGTATGTATCAGTGAGGAAATGTAAACAAAATTGTGAAAATGCAAATTCTTCAGACTTTTTTATATCTCAACAAATCAAAAGAGTGCACTTGTGGCCGACCACTAGGGGGCTCCACTCACACTCACGCTTTAAGATGCTACGGTTTATAGATATGTGTAGTTTTGGTGCTTTTTGTTACGGTGTAGGTCTCAGCTGAAGCTTAAAGTGATCTTGTGTCGTCTTTCTTACTCTTCCACACTGGTGACACCTGAAGTGGACAAGTTCACATCTGATGGTGCAGCCAGCCCTTCATGTGATTACTGCTGCCTGGACTTGTTGAGGACGCTCCTGAGTGATTGTCTTGTATGCATACATTTCTGCTGTACGTTTTTTATTTATTTTTTTTATTTTATTTATTTACTTTAATGGTTGATCTTTTATTTCTCTATTTGAATTCAGTAACATTTCCCAGTCAATGCCATTTTGAAATCCAGCATAGCCTCACACAATTATTTGGGCCACATACTGTAACTGTTTTTCCTCAGTGCGCTATAAGCGTCAGAATTTTAATAGGCCATTAAATATGTTTGGGGGTGCAAAGGGAAAAATAAAGAATTGCTTTTTATACAAACCACCGTCAGTTTCTTTGTGAAAATCAGGGTGCATAGTGGGAGACTATAAAACGCTGTTTGTAACGTAACCACCTGATGAGCAGATGTATTACTGTTGTATGGTCGAGGTCTCTAGGACAAATTCCCGATTCTCCTAGCAAGATTATTTCTATGCAAGAGAAAATGTGGTATTCACAGCTCCACACAGTTATTTCTGTAACTGCTGGGTCTTCTGCACATTGAGTATCTGAGACACCACCAGCCTTTTTGGTGCCTTTTTGGTGCCTTTTGGGACAAATACATTGTAGTGCCCCCCTATTCAGTATTTTTCAGTACAGTTCTCCTCATTAGGTGGGATTAAAATAAGGACCAAAAAAAAGTACAATGCAGGAGGAGCTTATTAAAACGAGAAAATCAGAAATGCAGAACTTTTTAAATTTATTTATACCAAGTCTTTCACAGCACAGCAAAGTCAACCCAACGTTACTGGCAACATTTAGATGAAAAAGTGATAGATAACCATTATAATTATGTTGAACAAAAATTTAACTGTAGCAATAAATGTTTTACTTGAACTAGAATACAACCTCTTGTGGGTTTATTAAAAATGTGAAATTTCTATTTTAAATGTTTAAATTCTATAAGAGAGTTTATAAGCAAAAACAACATTCTTCATCAGTCATGCTCAAGGTTTTTCATGTCATAAAACAGAGATTTGCTGGAACAAATCTGGTTCTTTTTAAATGGAAACTATAAATTTTAATTAGACTTGGACTGTGGGCTATGCCATTGAACCAGGTAATTACATGGCTACCAGAAGGGTAACCATAGATAAGACTAAACCTGAAGCCAGCTGATAAATAGAGCACACATAAGCAAAGAACTCAGAGCAAAGTCTGGACCTCTAAAAGAGTAATTGTACTCTTCATGTGATAAATACATCTATTGAAACATCAAATGTATTTGCTTTAACAAGTTCTTTCAATTTATATCATGAAAACTCATTTTGAGAAAAGAACATTGATTAACTATTAACTATGCATAGACTGATTACTTCAAGCTTTTTTTCTGTTACAGCTGATGAAAACACATCTAAAATTAGAATATTACATCAGACCAATAAAAAATATTTTTATACAGAAATATGGATTTATTAAAAAAGTTTAATGTCTGCTTAAAGGTTGGTATTTTCAAAAATCACTTCTCTATCTGACAAACAAGCCTCATAAGAATGTATATTCAAGTTTACTGAATGTGACTGTACATTACTTGGAGAGGGCAATTGCTCGCAAAGTGGTTCTTCATGAGATGCATTTTGAAAATACAATATATTATTTAGCCCTTATACTGCTCTTTGAAAAAAATTCCTTAATCGAGACTCCAATCCGATATGTGGAATATGTGGAATAGGACATGACTACAAGCAAACCAGTGGAGTATGATGTTTCTGCTTGAAGAGGCATAATTTATTTTAAGGACACTGAGATAAAAAAAAAAAATTCCCCTCTCACCCTCCGTGGGTGGTCTCTTTCATCCTCTGAGCTCGGGTCCTCTA
>NW_015113363.1:169379-172250 GCF_001443285.1 Poecilia latipinna
TATATATATATATATATATATATATTTATGTAAATAAAACATCAGTCAAATTGAACTCAGAGGCCATATATAGGCATATTTGAAAATGAAAACCTCCACTTGGACCTGTGATGTAATTCTTTTGCAGAGCTGCATGTTTCAAAGGAATGGAAAATGACTCACTAATTAAAAAGTGACGAAAGTGAAGAACTGCAGTCTGTTTTGCTCCCTTGCAAAGATCTGAAATGAATACCAATTAATAGCCTGACATGTGAAATTCAACTCCACTGAAAAACAGGGATTGCATTTTCATCAGGCTATCATGATCTCTCAGTAAAGAAAATCGTTTATTTTCTTTACTTTACAACTTTCAATACAAATAATTAATTGAAAGTTGTGCAAGCAAATGAGTCGTCTAAACCATCAGCTGTTGTTTGTGGCTGATACCATACAGATCCTCCCAACAATCCAATACACTGGAGATATGTGCCAATGATTTACATTTTTGGTTAAGCTTAAATAATTACGTACTAGACTGACATAGCATTTGATCTGAAGACAACAAACTACAATACCTCAAGGATAGGATATTTGAGCTTTCATGGCTACCGTAGTCCCCCTGTGTGTTAGTGGAGCATGCTGGTTATGGGCTTGCAGTAGGAACTAGGTTTATTAGTAATGCATTCATACAGTAAACTTGTCAGTCACACTGACAAAGGTAACACACACAATGTCACACTGCAGATTTCAAAATTGACAAGGAAACCCAAAGCAATGCATTACCAGGAAAAGTCCTGGTATGTGGCGTACACTGGAAAAATGTCCCAGTATGATGAGGGGGTAAAATTTAAACGGGCTGGTACTACATGCCACTGCATAAACACTGGGAGTATCTTTTACCAGCAAGTAGAAATGGTTTAAGCATGAAGTGCAGGATATTATTGAATTGCAAGGCATTTGTGAGGTAAAAATGTTAGGTAAGCACCAATCATTTCACATTTTTATGCACCGTTTATATAATACATTACCTAAACAAATTAATTTCAAGTTCACATAACCTGGTTGCATGAGAGTGCACACCTTAAATACTTTGTTGAAGCACATTTTCATCCCTCCTTGCCCATTACAACCACAGTAACATTCCTTGGAGCTATTGTTTACCTGCTGCATAAACCATCGAGCTCTTTACAGAGAGAGAGGAGGATATTGCCACCAGCTAATCTTTCCAGGCACTGTGCCCAATAGGTGAGGAACAACTTGACAATCAGCTAGAATAAGCTTATCTGATGGATGAAGAAAGTGACTGCTTCACAAAGGAAAAGTATAATGGAAACCCTAAATGGGCCAGCAGAAGTGATAAAAGCATTGCTCCTCTCCGACCCTGATGTTGTTCCAGCAAAGTGTTTAAAGGCCCTTTAAAGGACTTTGGGAATGGTAGAGTCAGGAGATAATTTATATTTTACTTTACGACAAGGAAAAAAAAAAGTTGTCAGATTTCTTTTAAGGACCAGAGTGCTTATCTAAACAAGGTCAGAGAAAGAAAGCCTTCCATCCAAGTAGCACGGAAAGAGCACAGATTGAGCTTCCACTTAAAGGGCAAAAGATTCTGACCCGATTTTAATCTACCTGCATCTAGAAAACAGCAGGGATAGTTTCCTAATATTTTCTTTCTTTTTCAGTCTCGAAAAAGTTAAATTTTCACAAACCGTGTAGAAAATACTTATTAGCCATGTTGTTTATTTAAGCACTGCTTGTCCTGTATGTTTCAGTATTACCCTATGATGGACTAATAACCTGTAATCACTGGAGAAATAAATCAGTATAGATACAGAACGGACAGATGGATGGATGGTTACTTATTCCTCTGACCATCCCACTTTATTGCACATAATTTATGGCCTAAGTTGCCTTGATTTATTTATTTGTGGAAAGGTTTTTTGACATCCGGTGTGAATTTAAAGCCTCATTAAAAATTGATATTAACTGAGAACAACGTTGATGTGTTCTGTACTTATTTCCCTCGTTGAAGCTTTAATAGAAGTAGGAATAAAGAAAATCAAGGGTTGTTGTGCCCATTGTGTTTCATACAAGCTAATGTTTGACATGCATGGTAAATATTGAATTTCATCAGTCGACAAAGAATATGACAAGTAAATGAAAGATTTAATCAGTTAAAAAAAATAATTTAATTATGTTTAATGTCTCCTATTCATTTTCCATATAGTGAAGTAAAACCCTTTACTTGTATCATATGTTAAATTGAAAACAAGTCCCTGATTAGGGTTTTATTAACTCAAACTTGGGACAATAGCAGTTTTTATAGGTCTCGTCTATCTATTAAGTAGTATTCATTAAACCCCCTGGCTGCATCGGATGCCAGAAAGCTCTTCCACCCTGGTGCTTCTGAGAGGAACAGCAGTGACTGATATACATTCACAGCTTCACCATCTGGAAGATCTCTTAAGACACGGAGAAGCCATTCATTAGAGGACAGACCTCCCTGTGCTCCTGCAAACTTTGAGCTGCTTACACAAGTGATTTTGGGGGGATGATTTAGTCTGCACCGAAAATCAAAGGAAACAGCATCTTGAATTACAATAAGAGTGATAATGCCAAGCTCGCCGTAGGCCACAGAAAGAAAGCTTTTTCCCCTGGTCCTGAGGCAGTTCATGGAGTGTGGAGTAACAATTTAGCACAGTAGGTGAAGACTGTTGAAGACCTCTAACCATGTCCCCCCACTGAAACTGGAGAGAGTTGGTGAGAACACCAGGTGCAATGAAGTTGTTAATCCCTTCAGTGTTCACCTCCTCCTCTGCTACCATCCAATTTGCACTTCAGCAACAAACCTCCCCCCCCCCCCCCCAGGGAAATGACATCTAAAAAATTTCCTTC
>NW_015113363.1:175421-213815 GCF_001443285.1 Poecilia latipinna
AGCTCACAGCCAAAGTGAAACACACAAACCAACCGCCCCCCCCCCCCCAGCGGAAAGCTTGAACAACAAAATTGCTATCATAAAATATGGCCTCTTTTATGAAATCCAAAAGTATTCCGGTCCCAATAAATCTCTAGGGATGCTTATTTATTTATTTATTTAAACAAATGTATGTCAATACATACAAAAAAAAAACATGTGGAAATTAATTAATTAAACTGGCTTACTGCTTAAAATGACAGATGTTTTAGTGGGAGTTACCAGCTTTTACTTATTCCCTTGTATAGCCTCAGGACTAATAAAAAAGCATTACAGCTGTTGATGTGGTTTTAAAATCAGCTTTCAATACTGTGGTGAAGCAGGAATCAATGTCTCCTCTATTTCATCTGCCAAGTAACACGGAAAAACCACCATGGCTGACTTTTCCTGCAGTCTAATCCCTCAGAGACTGTGAATTTATTTAGAGTCAGCTTCTGTCATTAAAATTTCATAGATATTGTTATTACTCAAGAATATATATGCACTCCAGTAGAATTGTGACTTTTTCATGTGGCTTCTTGAAGACGAAAAATAAAAATGAATTGCGCGAGATGAATTTTTAACAAACATATTTGTAAATATATATAGAGCCCCCACCCAGTGATAGATCTATAGATCTTACTATACTGGTGTTCAAAAAAAAACGTTAGTCAAGCTGGTAATTTGTTTTGCAGTTACAGGGTTTTTCATATTCCCATATTGTCAGAAGTTGGAAATAGAAATGTGATCTGATCCAGCGCTGAAGCACTGATACTGACATCATAACAAAAGTGTATTTGTTTAGGACATTTCAACAACAAGGCAGTCAAATGCCATCATCAAAAACATCAAGCAAATATACATTGAATGTATTGATCAATGCTCCAACTTTATTAATGAACAGAAATGCTAAACATGTGGGGTTTTAGCCTTGATTTAAAGTAACTCAGTGTTTCGGCTGTTTTGCAGTTTTCTGGAAGTTTGCTAGAGATTAGTGGAACAGTTACCCGACATTGCAGAGGGTTCTGTGTTCAGATCATATTTCCACTTATTTTATTCTTGGCGCTTAGTCTTAAGAGCACATAAAAAAATAAAAACTATATAAAACATAAATTTTTTTCTTGTCAAAATGAACCATCTTGTGAAGCATCATCTGCTCTCAGCATGCGGCGTCATCTGGCAAGTTATTATTGCCTTGATGTTTTGACAAATCTGGCTAACATATACTTATTGTAGGTCTGTTCAACAACACTTATTTACGTCATTTTTGATTAAACTTTCACCATTTTCAAATTGTTTATCTGAAAACATTTCGGCTATTAAGTAGAAAAATAAGCGTCAGACACAATAGATTTGAAACTGTGAGAATAACGCAACAGGCTAATTGTCGACTGCTAATGACGCTAACGCTTATATCTTATGAATGTGAATGAGCTATTTCACTGTTCAGTTTTGGAATGAGTACAGACAGAGTTTGATCTCCTCTGGTCCAAAATATAAAATACATCTGGTTTGTGGTTAGACTGAAACTGGATCTGTCTATAATGAACATGTATTCTTCAAAACACTCTTTATATAAAGCCTTTATTCTATCTGGAAACACTAAAGAACATTTTTGTTATGAAACTATTCGTGAAACTTGATTTGTGAGAACAGAAAATGGGATCTTTAGTTTCCAAAAATTATAACAAAAAATTAATTTGGTTGTCATGAACTCAATATCATGTATTATCTTGTCTCATGAAAGGACTATATAGTTGATAACTAGGTTGAATAAAAGGTACATAAAAAGGACTGAGGCAAACCCTCCAACCATGAAGCCAAAACTTACATGAATGCTCATCAGTGAAAGCAAACAAACTGCAAACTCCTTTTATACAACGGAGAGAAATCCCCATTCGTCTTATGGTTTTCCAAGAAGTCCCCTATATAGCAAAGATGTCAGCGAAAAATGGCTCGTTTTAATTATTTATTGCATGGATTTTATTTGTAGGCTGCACAGTGGTTATCGCCGACATCTCACAGTAAAGCTTCAGGGCCCAAGTCTCGGCCAAGCCGTTCTGTTGGTGTGTTCGCCCTGTACACGTGTGGGTGAATTTGAATTTCTAAATCGGCCTGAAGAGTGTGCATGATGGTGCACAGCTGTCTGTAGCATGTGCCTCTGATGTCCCTGGGACGAACTGGCGACTTGAACGGCCAGTACCCTTACTCTCCACTGCTGACGGTCACAATAGGCTCCGGCCCCTCCGTGACCCCGGAGGGGATGGAGCATGTACAGAAAATAGATTGACAGAGGTTTTATCATTTTCTTTTTAATACATAAGCCGACTACAGGGCATTCAGTATGCAGAGCTTGATTGTTGGTTAGTAAATTAATTGAGTCCCTGGCGTAATTACTCAGACAAGACAGCAGGCAGACACAGATCCTCAGCATCTCTGATTATGTGGTGTTTGTGCTGTGAAAGGGGTCATTAGTCACTCTCACCATGGCAGCTCTAGCTGTCTTCTCAAAATACTTGGTGAGTCAATGTGGTAAAGCTGGTACGGAAAAGAAACAGAAGCAAGGAGAACATGATTGTAAAGGAAACTTTCAGGACACAGAATTACAAAGACCCAAATTAAATTCTTACGCTATATGAATTTAAGTTACAAGACTCCCATATTACATAAGACAGTGAAAAACAAGGTCTTTTATTTTCATCTGAACTTTTGTTAGTATATCACATCCACCTCCCTCCCCATGATTGTTATTCTCGTCACTCACTTTTTAAAAAGTCCCAAAGCCCTCCCACTCTGCTCTGCACTGGCACGCTGCCCAACGCAGAATTGGCACAGTCTCATTCAATTTAGTGCTTTGCTAAGATAGATATGTTTGCTTTTCGTGGTGTTGACAGAATGCCTCACCTCAAAATATATGTGAAGGAAAGGCTGAACTTTCTTTGCTGAAGTTAAGTAAGAAAAAGACAAAGTTCAGAAAGGACTCCTTAAATAAACAAAATAGAAGCCGACAAATGGCTGAGAAAGAGTCTGCTGAGAAGAAACGGTGTGCATCGTGAAACATCTCACTTTTACTTATATATTGGTTTGGCAATGCATCAGTATGTGGGGGTTGCTTGTTCTTCTGGTTCATGCATAGGTTTTCTTCAAATTAAAATTGTGTAATTGTTCATTGAGACAAAGGAGACAGGCACCGCCTTGCAATAATTTGGAAGAATTAAGCAGCTATAAATATGAGGTGGATGGAACATTTGCTGAACACTAAAGAAAACTAAAAGTGTGTAATTTACGGTAAAATATCGGTACAGAAGTCTACTGTACAGATACAGATTTTACCATAGACGGGGGGTTTTTACAGTGTAGACTTGTCTTGTTTTATGTTTTTTTAACTGACTTGAGTTATTTGTCAGTGACATAAGAACAATCACATGTCAAGGGAGAAGAAATTAGCTAATCTAAGCAGAAAGCAAGATCTGAGTTTATAAAACAAAACTACCTGGATAAAATGGTTGACATAAGCAATAGTAAAAAAAAAAAAAAAACTTATAGGCAAAGAAAAACAACATTACAGCTGCAACATGTGGCCAAGAAACCTGTGAACTGACTATGGAAAACATTACTTTAAAGTCTGGGGTATAAAAATTTGGAGACTGATAGGTCCTGGCATTATTTCCTCTAATTGGTTAAATTAAATAGGTTCACTTCAAGAACTGCACATTACAGTACATTGATCAGAATGGGCAATTTTATTAAAGTCAACAACTCACATTTACAGGAAATGAAAGGTCCTGCCAGGCTTTTAGAGGCTAATGCATTTCATAAAAGAATTTCTTTAAGATAAAAACAACAGCTAAAGCAAATGCTAAATTTGCTTTACTATATGTCGACTACAGCTATGTGTTATTTCAGCAACACAATGTTGTCTTGAGGCCAAAATTCAACTATAATTTTCTTGCACAGAAACTTTGACAACCTATTAATGAAAATTTGAATTACTTTTTATCAGTAACACATAACAAACAACATATATATATATATATACAAACAATATGCAGCTTCTTTTAGCACTGCACATAATTTAAGTTTCTGCTTTTTACGTAAACAAAAACAAAAATAAAAACAAAAATGCATGGGCCTTTTATGACCAAAGTATTCATACATGTGGTAAGAAAAATTAACCTAACATTATATATTTTTTCCTGTTCTTATTTCATGACATTAAATTACACTCCGTGTAAGATTAGTTTTTATCTTCCTCTTTGCAAAACCCAACACACACCAGGTCCAAGTCCTGGTCAGTCAGGTAGAAACTCAAAAAAACAATATATTTACAGAAACATAATATATGTTTAGTGTTTTACATTAGTTTGCATATGAAAGAAATTCTTCTTAGTCCAATAGAAAAAGGCTTCCATGTTGCAAATAACATGCAGCCATTTGTAAATAAAATGAGATTTAGTCAGCAGTTAGAATGGTAGTAGAATTTCTTAGAAACATGTTTATTTTTTATAAAGTTTAAACTTTATGAAAATGTTCCACGGTATACCTGCAGATTCAGATTATTTTAGTAGTATTTATTCTTTGAGTGAGTTATTCGATGCTCTTGTGGTACAGCAAGCATTCTCAACTTTTTATTTTTTATTCCCTTACTTAACTCTTCAATAAGCTGAGCTGAGCTCAGAGCTGTTCACGCCCACATCCCTCCCCACCATTAAAACTTAATTCAGTAATGTATTTTTTATAGATCCGTGCATTTTCTTTATATAAAACAATCACCTTGGTCTTAAATACTATTGTTAAAAGATAAATTGCTTGGATGGCTGTGGCAGCAATTTAAAGGCCTCTGAATGTTCTCACTAGATGTTGGCGTTTTTAACACAGAGAGAGAGAGAGAGAGAGAGAGAGAGAGAGACAGAGACAGAGAGAGAGAGACAGAGAGAGAGAGAGATTTACATAACTGTGTTTGTTCTGCTAGATTCAGCAGTTGCTCTGTTGTTAATTTAGAACTTTTTGTCTGTTTTGTTTCATGAATATTTCTTTGGAATAAAACAGATTTCCAGTCAGGCGAGCGTAATGGAGAAAGTCCATCTACTGTGATTCCTTCTAGGCATGCAGTTCTTTATCCAAATTTTGACAACTAAGCCATTACCACACACATATTGTCAATCGCATTGTTTTAATTAGCCTCACCGTGTAGCACAATTGTGTGTTTAGAGAGTGGATGATACAAGGAAACAGACCATTTCACAACTTAATGTTTAGTATCTATTTTGCATATTTGGGGGAAAAAAATACCCCAAATATGGTGAATTTAACAATAATTTTTTAAAAGAACCCATGTCTGAGTGCATAGACTGCATTGACCTTTATTACAAGAGAAAGAGGACAAGAAAGAGGGCAGAGATAGATTAAGAAGACCGTGGCCCAGTCATCAAACAAGGCCAGCTGCAACAAGGACTTAGCCTTTATACATGCAGTACCTGCTAAACCAGCTGCTACTTGGTACCCCAGATATGGAAGTAAATAAGAGACTAATAATGTACCTCCTGACCTGGCACTGATTTCTCTAAGTTCTACTTTGTTCCTTTTTTGAGTGCCTTTTTATGGAAGTAAGATTGCTGACAAACTTCACAGGATATAAATATTTTACTTCCTATGTTGAATTTAACATTATAATTAGATGTTAACAGACTGTGTAAAGATACAAAAGCCTTTTTTCCTGTCAATGTCTTGCATCCAATCAAAATAAACTTTACCTGCTGAAGTTCAGTAAGCTTTAAGAAAATGATTTATATTTGCTGCTAAGTGCTTAAATAATGGGATTATTAATTTATTATTATTATTATTATTATTATTATACTTAAATAGGAAAGCCCAAATGACGACGCTGTGCTTTTGTAAGCTTCTGATTGGTTAATTCACAACACAAGATTAACTGGAGACACACCTGTGGATGTATTTTGAGGCAACGCTTTAAATACGCTGCTTCTTTGGGTGACATCACAGGAAATCAAAATTCAGCCAAGATCTCTGAAAGGGAATCATGGATCTACACAAATCTGGCTCAGTCTTGGAAACAATTTCCAGACGGCTGGCGGTGCCACGTTCAATTATGTGCCTTTTACTGCAATCCATGTAATTATACCTGGTTTCAGCTCATTCGTTTTAGATCTTTTTTTTTTTTTTTTTTTTTTCTTTTGCAATTAATCCTAGTTATGTCAGGGCTTCAATGTGTATTTCCACTTATTTGGTAGAGCTCATAAAATAAATATCACAAAATTATATACTTTTTTTTCCATTAAGTAAAGGCAGCACTTGTGTTAGCTGAAATACTGATGATATTGCAATAGCAGTATTTGTAGCATGACTTTTGCCTGTGCTATCTTTTCATCATATCTACATGCTACATTGAAAAACTCTTAAAATTTGCTTTAGCCAAAATTAGGCAAGCAGTGCAAAAAGTGTGAGCACAGTAATTCCACAAACGATCAGTTTCATGCACTGGAGCACAGTTGTGCAAAGAGAAACCAAGTTTTCGCTCATGATGGCCATTAAACCGACGTTTGCAGTATTTATGGGTTCCGCTCCGACATTGCTTTTGTCTTCTCTCCCACAGAGGACACAGCAACAAGAAAATGTATTATTCATAATGTTTGTTTTTCTCTGTCTTTCTGTATAATTTCCTTTCTTCTTTTCTCTGTTATATTAAAAAAAAAATTTGTATTTATATATTAGAAACTTGTAATGTAAATATTTGAGTATACTGACCTCAGTCAATTATACATAAAGCATATTTGTGGTATTTAGTAAATAGTTTTCTGTTTATCAGACATGGTGGCAGAGTCGTTTTGTCCACAATATGGTCCCTCAGCTTCTTTTCGAATAAGAATAGATCAGCTCTTTCGACTACTGAGAAGCTCTTTGCCCCAAACCATGAACTCAGCACATTTTTTAATCACATAACTGGCCAGCCAATGAACACTGAGATGAAGCGCTGTCTACTACTTGCCATGTCAGCCAGGCCACTTCTGTCCAACTCCCCACAGGGAATAAGGGCTGCCTCTTTATCACTCACACTGCCAGTACAAAAAAGCAAAAAAAAAAAAAAAAAAAGGAGCAAAAAGTGATGAAACTACATGTGCCACATTCTGTCTCTCTCCTCTCTCTTTTTCTTTTACTCACACACAGCAGTGTCACTTGCTTAGACCAGTAGATTTAGTGGTGATATTCATGTTTGAATCATTGTTTTGGAAAGAAACATATCATACGGAAAAATAACTTGACAATGTCTAGTTATTTTATGCATTTACCCCTGAATGAATATTGATTTCCTTACCACCATCACATATATCTTTCCTGAAGTTAGGTAATGCAGAAAAATACACTGGTAAAGATTTTTTATGAGGCAACATGAGTGTCAGTAATCAGAGGCATCATGCAGTGGCTCTAAAAAAGTGCACTCACTTTTAAAAAGAAGAGATTTGTGTTGCAAAAGAGCAAGAAATGAATAATTTTCAAAATTATTTCCATTTATATTGTGACATATCTTGCACAATTCAAATATAAAACATAGAAATACATTTAAAAAATCCAAAAAATAGTTTTTTGTACAAATCTAGAATTAATCATATTACCTGAAATAAATATATGTCCTTATTGTACAAACATTCAAATAAGAAGCAATATACAAAACAATCAAACACAGTCATCAGTGAGTGACCAAGAAAATATAGTAAAACTATGATTATTGGAAAAACTTAACGTTTCTCCCAAAATGGAAATAAAAAAAACAAAATCACGGATCCTGAAAGGTTCCAAGGAGGCAACTTGAAAAACGCTTAGACTTGACCTGATTGAAATCTCCCAAAAGCTTGTGAGAAAATGTATTATGCTCTGGTGAAGCCAAATTTGAACTTTGGGCACCAGTTCCAAACAGCAAGTTTGACACAAAAATGACACTGACTACTGACAATAGACCACCACAGTCAAGCATGGTGGTCACATAATATTATGAGGTTGTTGTTTGTTTGTTTTTGTTTTAGATTGACCTGAGCTAGATAAAAATGTCTGACAGTTTCAAATGTCACTACCCTAAACATTTCTGTGTTAAAGATGAAGAGGGATCTCATTTTTTCTGCATTTAGGTGAACCAAATATAGCAAATTAAAAACAAAAAGAATAGCTCAATGAGAGGAAGTTCTATTATAGTTTAGCTGCAGGATAAATTAACATAATATCTTTGGTCTCCTGTAGAAGATAAGGCATGTCTTTGCATCAAGACACATTTGGAGAACTTTAAAAAAAATTGTGCAGTTATTACAAAGTCAAGATGGGTGCAGGTGGGAAAGAAATTTTAGTATTAAAGTTGCATGAATATCCAAAGTGTAAGTGTGCACACTTATACAGGCAGGTAATTGCATGTTTTTTTTTTCTTTCAAACATATTATATATTACATCTCAAAAATATGTTTTAACATGGGGGTGTGCATTTTTGAGATCCAGTAGCTTCCCTGCTTCATTTTCACAGGTAAATATAGCAGGAGTGCTACTTAAATATTGCAGCAATGACCTGAAAGTACCACTTCATCTAATGCAGAATAAATATGCTCTGCCTACACTAATAAAACAATGATTCATTTTGGCATACAGTATCCTTTACATGGCTGGAAATAGTGGCACTCTGATCTCTATTCTGATTATTTTAGTCAATAATTATTTGAATACTTAGAGCACTGAACTTTCCATCCGAAGATGGTCAGTTGCTCCTTAAATATGGAAAAAAGTGCATGAAAGTGATATATTTTGTTATTTCAAGTGACCTTGTCGTTTCATTTTTTTTTTTTTAAGTTACTTGGGCTAAATGTAAAGCAGCCTAATTACCACAAGCATTTATTCTTAAAATATTTGGTGTTCTTGGTAATTGTCTTTGTTAGGTTTACATTATACATAGTTCAAAAAAGAAAATCCTGCACAGTCAGTCAAAGGGCAAATAAGCAACTGACACATAAGACCTGTTAACCCAATGTGCATGTTTTTAGAGGAGTTCTGAATACAAGGAGAAAACCAAAGCATTCACCGCGAGAAAATGCAAACTCAGCATGGAAAGGCCTTGACTGGGATTTAAGCCAAGGATCTAAATAACACCTATTATACAGCACTGTATAAAACATAAGCTATGTACACTGACTTTATGACAGAGTCTTTGTCAAAGTGCAAATGTTGAATGCAGCTACCACTACCATGAAAAAAGTACTTTGGGTATGAAAGACTATATTTGTCTTAATTAAACAAATTTATTTTGTAGTGTAAATTAAAGTCATAAATTTCACCCACTGGCATAAGCATAATTACACTTTTACCATTTTTTTATTTCCTTCTGCAGAGTCTGAAGTCAGTGAGGTCTGATTTGTGCAATGCAAAAAGGTCTTTGAAGATTAATGAGACCCAGTGTTTAGTTAAAAAGGCATAATTTCTGTCGCCATAAAAACCCAGAATTTTTGACTTAAAAACAACTTGGAGTGTTTTGTGAAAGTACCTCCCAAAGCGTAAGTATATCCAGGACAAACAAACAAACAAACAAAAAAACGGTTCAAGTAACTACGTTACTTTCCGTTGTTGTAAAAATGCTCTATATGTCCCACATGACTTAAAACAAAATAGACATTGCAATTTAATGCCTTGAAATTGGGTCTTTGTCACTTTAAGTAGTTTGTGCTCTTTTTTACAATGTCTTCATCCCATCATCACGTTAACATTCCTATATTAAGCTTTTACAAATGTTCATCTGAGCACTGGACTGAGAATTATCTCATATAGCCTGAGAAGATGCGTAGTACTACCTGGTGTTTCCTGGTGTTTGCTCCTTCAGACTAGAATGCTGGGCTTGGAAACTGCAGCTCTGAGGAGGAGCTGTGTGTGGAAGGCTCCAGTTCCAAACAGCAACTGTTTGGTTGCTGTTTGGAACAAAGCTTAGCATGTAAGATGCCTCTAGCATCTTACATGCTAAGCCCCTAGCATCTTACATGCTAGGAGCATGTAAGATGCCCCTAGCATCTTACAAGCCCAAATGGAGATTCAAGGATTTCTCAAACATGCATGAAAGAATCAAAGCAACAATCCAGGTATGATTTTGATGAGGGAATAACACTGCAACATGATATAAAGCTAAAAAAAAGTCGATTTATATAACACTGCCTCTTTAAATATTAGACGTTCAAATTGATCTTTTCTAAATTTCTTCTTTGGAAATCTGCAGAAACGTTTTGAAGAAAATGAATTATCCATGGCATATTTTAGAGCCTTACAGAATTCCTCTGATTATTACACGTGTTGTGAGTATCTCTTAAAACAGATTTTTCCACCATCGGTAATTTTGGATTCAACACTTAGCATGAGTTTTTTTTTTTTTTCCCAGTATTTCTCAACTCATATTTAAAATTGAAAAGTGCAGACTAGTTTCGATTCACTGAACAAGCTCTTCAAAGCTTAGCATCATAAACAATTTATCGTAAAATTCCCAAAATCTGTTTAAAGATACTAACTGTGTTTTTATGTGTGATCCAAGTCAATGATCCTAATCTGCAGTCTTTGGGGACGGCTCTGCGAGGATTTCGAAACTCTCCTTTGGTTTTAATTAGACCTTAGACGTTAGGTCTGATGGAGAGGTAAGTGGTGTTGATTGTGTTTACCATCTGTTTTGAGAATTAAAACATTAATACATCCATCTGTCTATCAGGATTATTTTGGTTCTCCATGGTTCTTCAGGTTCTTATCTTTTGCCCCCTTTTAGAGTAGCATACTAAACAAGCCAGTTCAATATTTCTGAGGCTTGAACTGATGTCCACTCACCTGCTGAAGCCTTTTTCTCTAATAAGATGGAATGATGAACCTCTCACTTCTTGATTTCTTCTCCAGGGCAGATACAGGACAAAGCGGACATTCTAAATTAATCTTTTGTGTTATTGTGATCCATTTTAAACCTGGAAATTAGCCAGAATGAAAATGGACAAAAGTGCAGAATTACATTCTAAAATCCATTCATCTAAAGATTCAGATTCAAAGGGTGTAAAGTCTTTGTCACTTTAATTTTAAGAACTTATCAAGATTTTTTTTTTTTTTTTTTTTAGCTTATGCTCCCTTGTGTGGATGACATTTCAAATTAAGGCAGGGGCAGCAGGAGGCTTGCCCTCATGTTTTCAGTTAATGCTTGTGCAAGACGCATAATTGAAAGGCACAAGCATCGATTTCTTTTTCCAAGTGCTCACGCAGCTCCGTCTATATTACATATGTGCGAGAAGTGGAGTGCTAGATTTGGTCTTGCTCTGTTAATCTTTCTATCTGAATAGTAATTGCAATGGAGCAGGCTGCACAACCATTAAGATGCTGGAAACTGCATTTATGTGCCTAAACAGGCGTTTCTACTGTCAGCCTTTAATCCTTTTAATGTTTTGCTCCTTTAGCTGGAGGGGAAAACATTAGCAGTTGTCTTTGCTGTTAATAAAAGACAACTGAGCTGAACCTAAAGGAAGATATTGAGCGTTTACAATTAAGGTCAGCAGAGACTGACTGAATTGGATGAAGCCTTTGCTAATTTGATATGTCACTGTGAAGTCACCGAAGAGCAGGGAACAAATAGGACTGTCATGGGGGAGTTGGCCCTCTTTAAGAGGCCATTGATGTCATTGCTATTAACGTTTACTATCCTAGAAGGCAGAAAGGACGCTGTCGTCACTCCTGAAAATCTCCTATTGCGTTACCGCAGAAAACTCCTGCTCAACTAAATGAAGTGTGATCTGAATTTGAAAAGACAGACACAAAGAGAGCAACAAGAAGCTGACTACATATGCATTCCAACAAAAATAAATGAATAAAAAAAATTCAAATTTCACCTGAAATTAGCAACTTTATGCATACAAGAAGCGGTAGTTTGAATGTTTTTTAAGGAAAGTTCTGCAAAACTTATCAGTAACATTTAGCTTGCAGGTCACTGTTCCACTGTGGTCGTTGTGAACTGCTAACTTTTATCCTCCTTAATTTAGTTGGTCCTGAAGCAGAATGACAAACATTTTATCATCTAATACCCCTTTTGAACCAATCCTGCGTGTGGGTCAAAAAGTGTCATTAAACCTCAACACTTTTGAAAGAGACTGTAAAGTTTAGTGATATTGACACAGCTTGCACATCCCAGTTACTATGCAAAATTATACTGGTAGATAGGGCTGCTGGTGTGAGTCCATCTCAATAACTAAACATTCCAACCAGGATAATTTCCAAATTGCTCCCTGTTCAGAAAAGTACAAGAATTTGCGATTTTCAGTGCTGCTCCACAAATGACAGCCGTTCGCACAGTTTCATAAATTTTATCTACTTTTGGCTTACTTAGAGGATATTGGCAAACTGCTGCTGGGGAGAAATGAGTAATATGGTAATGGCAGTAAATTATCAATTTTTTTGGTTTGGTTTTCTTTATTGCAATAAGTTAAAAAAAAATCAACATTACTTCCTTTAGGCTGCTGAGGAAAGAGGTCTAGTTAGCGCTACTATTAAAAATAAGCAATTTTATAAAGGCCAATCATTTTCTGACTTTTGGCATTTATTCATTTTTTTTTTAAATATTTGATTATGTCAATTCTTTGGTATTCTAGTTGACATTTATTGCTTGATTGTTTGTTGTTCTCTGCTAAAAGCTTGACTTTCAGCTGCCTTATACTGCTGCTAAGCTGTTGTCATCCTTCCCAGTGAATTTCAGGACTACTGCCATGTCATCAGTTCACTGCCTGCTATTCTGCCACAGCTACTCTACCCATTCATCTGTTAATATTGTTCATTACTTACCTAAGTGGCCATTAAACCCTAATTGCGCCTCCTACTTTGCTTCTGTGTCTACATTTGGATCAGTACCCGCTGCTTGTAACAATCTGTGTTGATTTTGTCTGTTTCAGCCTTAAAAATGTTAAGATAAAGTTCCTATAAGACATAAGGTTTAAAGTTTGCAACAAGTCTTCTAGGAGACAAAGTAAACATGTGGAGGAAGGTGCTCTAGTCAGATGTGACAAAGCACCAAAATAATATTTGTAAAAAGTTTACTTTATTCTTCACCTTGAACATGTGAAATGTGGTGGTAGCAGCATCATTTCAGATTTACAATTGTTTTTTTTTTTAATGTTCCATTTTCTTTTCTTTTCCTTTCATTGCACTGCTATGCATTTGCTGAAAAACATTTATAAAACAACAAAGAGAAATGTGTGATGAAAGAGCTAATAATTAAGCTGAAGAAACCCAGATGAGGAGTGTAATTAAAAAAAGAAATGGGAAGAATGTGACAGCTCCACCCAGTGGTTAATGAGATCATTCCTCCAGGTGTAATGAGAGGGGAGTTCTGTGCCTCTCTCAGCATGATGAGGTTCTGTGCCGTCACACAGAAGCAAAGGGAGCGAAAGAAATAAACACATATACACACGCAGAACAGGCAACATGCATTAACAGGAGTGTGTCAAATTCATTTTGAAGGCTTTATGAGCCAATCAAAATCCTGTTAGCGGTGTGTCACTATGAGTGATGCTGTTGTTTTACACATTACGTTGGAATACATTTGTTCTGCTTCCATTTATCTAACTGCAAACTCAACTGTTATTTGCTCATACTGTTAATTTCTAGCAACATCTTAGCACAACCCATAAGGACGAAATATTTTACAGGTAAAATAATTCACATTTAAATTCATTCAAAGTCTACAAAACGGTTGATAAATGTAACAATGAGTACCGATGTTGTGTTCAGCTCTTATTTCTACATTTTTAGAAGCCACCATTATCATATTAGGAGAGAAAGACAATTTGCTAAGCCGACAACATATTGTAAACAAATTCTCCAAAGGGCCCGTGTATGAAAACAAATAATCACTAAAACAGCTGTGCAGCTTGCAATTAGGATCAATGCTAATAAGCCAAGGGAAACAGGCAGAACCAGGAGAAAAATTAGGATGGAACCTAATTGCCTTCTGTTATCTTAATGCAATGAGATGTTATAGTGTGCAACACTAATACATTCCACTTTTAAGGCATCTAATTATTCCAGTTTTTGCATAATAAGCAGCAAGCATTATCGTGTAATTCTGCCCGGCGCTTACAGAGCTTACATACAAAAAATAAGGTATTTAAATCATTTTCATAATTTAAATTTCTAGAGTACAATCATGGAAAACTTTAGTGACTAAATTATGAACTGCCATTCTTATTTGGAAAAAAAAAAAACAAAACAAAAACAGACAATAATTAACAACAAACTTTCACAAATGTCATGGTGACAACAGAAAAAAAAAGTGCTGTTTTTGACTAAATTATAAATGATGTGGCATGTAAAAATAAATTTCCCCTAATTAGATTAAACTACGAAAAAATATCTTCAGCAAAATTCACATGGTTGTCAAACAAAATAGATCTGCTTAGATCTTGAAGCGACATTATCGGAAATATGAAAAAAACAAAGTTTTATATAATTGTACATATAACAGAACACAGCCTGGTAACCTTGTCGTCTGCTAAACTACACTTTTATAGTTATATTTCAAGTGAGAGAGTAGCTAATTATATCCTTATCTCGAGGGCCATCTTGGCAATAATTAAAACATAAAATTACAAACTACTTAAAAAAATTTATGGTACAGAGTTTTTTTTTTCTTTTCATTTTGAAGCTTAAAGCTATTTTAAGTTCTATTTCATATACTGCCACAGTGGATACTATTGAACCTTCTGAACAATTATGACTTGACCTACTTTGCTGCTGCTCTAAACTCAACTGAGAGAGAAAAAAAAGACTCAGTCTTCAAAATAAAGTCTAGGTGCACAATTTTTAATAACATCTATCTACTGCAGTTCTTTGATTTTATTCTTCTGTTTTCCAATCACATATCAGCATGTTTAAGAATACCAACGTGAACTAGAGATATTGGAAAAGCTTAATTTTCAGAAACAGATTTAATGAAGGCAGAAGGGTGGGTGTAATAATTTATAATACTGGATGATGGAAAATGCAAGTTTACTCAACTAATAAGCACACATTATGTGACTTATGAATTTTAGAGGAATGGGACTTTGCTGGCATTAGACTAGGACTACGCAGTTTTTAGCATTTTATTTATATTCTACTAAAAAACCAAATTTCATGACATGACAATTGATGGGAAGCATAAATCCTAAAGATTTCATTCAACAAAGTTTCATACATCCTTCCTATATTCTAATATTTATCAAAATAGCCTTCTTTGTATCATTTAATGAATGTTTATAGCTAAATATCTACAGTGATGCCAAGAAACCTTATAATAATCACAATACATACATTAATTCTCTAACAATAATGCCTCACCGTTCCAGCAAAACCAAATTTAAACACTTATATTTCATAGCGTCTGGAACACTTTTCCAAGAGCAAGTTTTGATACATCTGCTCAATGACTTTGTATTAATCTGGACATGAAAGAAAAGAAGATGTATTTACTAGCAAATTAAGCTTTAAAGTGTACTCAAACTGGTGACACTGTGTTAACACCATCATGCAGTTGTCTTTGTAACATACCCTGCAGTCGTGCCCAGGTAGCAGAGCGGTTTTTGTGAGGATGAGGTGGTGTAATACCTCGAGGGAAGCCGTTTGGTGAGAACGCAGCACTTCCTTACATCCCTCGGCAGGAACTTGTTTCAACAAGATGTCCTTCAGCTTCTGACCCGTGTTTTTCTCGTGTAAAAATATAGACTTGACAGTTTTATTTATGTCTGCAAAAAAAGGACAATTCAACCAAGTGAGTTCAAAAACCAAAACATAGAATATTTAAAATAGATTACATGTGTGGAGGAAGAAATTTGCTCTGAAACAAGAGTTTGGTGTTGGTGAATCGTCTGCCAGCTCTGGTTCAGCATGGTGAAATATACTCTGTTTTTCTTGCTTTCTTGTCACTTACAATCACAAACGACTTTTGCAACCCACAGTTAGAATTTTACTGCTTATTGCCACCTTCTGTATCAAGGCGAGGGTGTGCGTGTCTGAGAAACCTGGAGCCTGTGTTTAACTTGTATGTTATTTGTATCACATCTGGATGCCCTTCTGTAGTTGAAGCCTTCATCCATCAGAGGTGGTTTGTGATTGACCAAAGCTCTACTTTCTTGCTGTCACGCTTTGCAGAGCGATGTATTTTAAGCCTGTACAGTCAATGCACTCAGTATTTGGTCAGGGTTCTTTTTTTCATGAGCTACTGCTTCAATCCGGCGTGGCATGGAGAGGATCAGCCTGTATCCCTGCTGAGGTGTTAAGGACCCCCAGGTTGCTTAAAAATGTGTTATTTTGCCGAACACAGAGTTTTTACTCTGACTTATTTAGACCGCAGCAGCCAAGTTACCTGTAGGTGGGGTAGAGGCAGGCGGAGACAGAGATGAGGGGCTAAGATCAACTATCGGAAGAAGACTATTTTGCAGTGGTTTATTTACAAGCAGTCAAGGTGTGCACTCCTAAATTCTAAAGCTGAGACAAGGGGACTGAACGCTGCAAGTCAATGACTTGCTGCAATCTGCTGAGAAGATGTCTTCAGCCAATTTGAAGCAGAACATGATGTATTGTTTGGTGATAAGGATCTATTGTAACGTATATATGGTTGGACTTAGTCTATATTTCTTTCTTTTTGTAACATATCTTGAGATGGTGGATAGAATAACATGATACACCAAGTGTGGTTTGTTTTCTTACAGTATGTATTTAATTAAACACATTCCTCTCTTTTTCTGGGACTTTGGTCAAAATACTCTAAAGAAATCTAGTATGCCATAGTTGTATATGAATAAATCATAGAAATTGTATAATATGATTTGGACATTAGTATTCTGGAAATGGGGTGCACTGGGTCAGTTGGATTTAATTCTTCATACAGCACTGAACTCGAAAAGACAGTACAAGGGAGAAATGACCAGCCAGTGCAGAGAAGATGAGTATATATATATAAACTTTTTCATGTGAAAAGCAAGATTACATTTTTTTGATGTAATATGAGAACATTATGAGAAATTCCCTAACAGCAAAACATGCAGGATAGTGACTTGCAAAAGTAAAAATGAGCATACAGTCAAGCTGATGGTTTTTATGCGACAGAACAACACAAAATATTATGTTCTGAATAAATTTACAAATCAAACCTTGTCTTCATCCACTCTGAATCAATATTGTGCAAAAGTACCTATTACTGCAATAACAGTTACATATTAGGTTTATTTAAATATAAATATAAAAACTTAAATAAACAACCTTCTCTAAATCAGCTTGAGAAACAATAAAGCACAGACACAAATACGAGGCAGCTGTAACCTGCCCCTACCAAACATTCACGTTTTCACACAATCCGTTCAGATCTGTTCATTTCACAGCACTCTGTGATTCGAATAATATTCCAGCAAATTTAAAACGTTATCCAAGTTCAAAATAAATGACCATGTGAAGCGGGTACAGAGATTTCATACATATGCATGTGCGAACCACTCAGCTTCCCTCCTTTTTTTTTTTTTTTTTCTTTGACAGATTCTGGGGTGAAGCACTGCTGCATGAGAAGCATAAGTAATGACTCATTGACCGGTTTTGATTATAGAGGGGATGTACAGTTAGGAATGTAAGGCACTCAAATGACCTGAGCAAGTCTGGTAGCTTGCTGGAAATTTCAGGGACAAAATGTGTGCTTGGAGGACAGGCAGTAAAAAAATAATTAAAAAAAAAATGAGTTCAGTTAGACTATTGCATCAGACAACAAGAGGAGTTGCTTTGAACACAATTTTAATCAAAGGCAAGTCATAAAACTGTAGGAATATTGTTTAAATAAACTGATCCAAAGACACCGCATCACCTCCTCTGCAGTACAAAACACTCCTGAATTTATTGTATTGTTTTGCTTTTAAAGATATCTTTTGGTCTTTAATTTGGAAATGAAGGTCACAGAGGAGTGGGTAAACAGGAGAGGATTTCTCGCGAAAAGGGCCAACAAGTCGTGATTAGAAACCTGCTCTGTTGTGACAGGAACACTCGCCTTCCATGACATGAGGCACATGCTGAACCAGAGGAGGAACCAGGTCTCCCACATGCACTGGGCACTTATTTAGTTTAGAACATTAAATGTCTTATTGGCCTTTTGTGTAAATTCACAGCACTGAAGTAGAGTGAAAATGCTTTCATGGATACAATGTTCAGTTTGCAGAAAGATGCTCTAATTTATTTGATGTTTGTGATATGACGTATCAGTGTAGTTTCTATTACTGAACATAATTAAGCATACATCTAGAGGCCACTTTATCAGGTGCAGACGCTCAACTGCTGTCGAGTTCAACAGCGATTCAACCAATTACATGGCAGCAACTCAATGTATCCAGGCAGATTTGGTGAAGATAAGTTACTGAAGTTCAGTCAGCTTAACAATGAGGAAGAAACAAGATTAAGGGGCTTTGAATGCCACATGGTTGTTGGTGCTAGATTGGACTGATCTGAGGACTTCAGAAACTGTCTGGTTCACAAAAAATGATCGAAAAAATGCAAGGGTCAAGGGTCATGGGTCAGATGTCAAGGGACAGAGTAGAATGTGCATTCTAGTTTGTAATGTTAGAAAGACAACAGCAACCATAATATGTGGTAACCAACGTATGATGGTCTGAGATGATGATAATGCCAGGGCTGAACAGGACCTCTTTGAACAATTGTGACATCATAGAGGTGGAGTAAATTGATAAACTCTCACAAAAGGCCCACGACTACATGTGAGTGCAGACAAAAAGCCATGCTAAAGGTTTCTGACATGTGATGAATTTATGTTACAAAGAATTAAGGCACTTCTAAAGGCCTTATAACAGGGGTCCCCAAACTACGGCCCGCGGGCCGGGTCCGGGCCCCCTCCTCATTTGGTCCAGCCCCCTGAACAAAACCAGAGAGCATTCAGTGTTTTTTTTCATATATATGTGGATTTTTCTTCAACCACCAGGGGGGCTCTTGAGCAGATATGAAACTTAGTTTCCTTCAATGGAATATATACTAGTCAGTACCGTTTCGCTCACGGGTTTTTTCCATTTGCATTCTGGGTAAAAATCTATCTACAAACGCGAATATGTCGTCGGCAGTAATCCAATCCCCCCCCCCCGTCAACAAAACTTGTCTAAGGTTTCTTTCTCGAAAAACTAAGACCGGCCCCCGACCAGAAAAGGGAACAGTCATGTGGCCCTCGCAGGAAAAAGTTTGGGGACCCCTGCCTTATAAAATGGGAAGTGTACATCCAAGCTCTTTTCGACATCAGTGACAGACACATGTAGCATGGAAATCAAGTTTTTTACTCGAACCAAAAATCCAATATCCTGACAAGAAGGGCTCATAAATCAAATCAAAAAGCAGTCATCCCATATGAAATTCAAACCTCGGGTACACTGACATTTCATCAATCTGACTGGAATCCTTGCAATCAGAAACTCGAACTTTATTGTGTGATAGGCTTGTGGCTGCTCTGTGTCTGCAGTGGAACATCTTAATGGTTAATCCATCAACGGTCAGGTGCAGCAAGTCCTGTGCCACAAGATCTTGCGATATTAAAGCTGTGCTATATTTCTCATCAAAGTAAAGTCTGCCTCGCTAAAAGCTGTCCAGCCACTGTCAGCATGTGATCTTGTCTGGTGAAGTAAGTGTAAGCTATTATTATGAGCCCGAGATATAAAGGTAAGTGCTTTCAACTTGACAGCCTGTATCGGTGTTTAAGACCCATATTGTTTAGCAAAAAGGAAAGTTATTCTTGAGGTGCTGATCTGTTGTCATAGTCAGATTAATAAAGACTTCTCATTAGGCTGACCGACTACACCTGGTTGCAAAAACACTGGCAAAGCTCCGACAACTTTTTAAACTGTTTGTGCAGCGGCTGTGACAACAGAAGAAATAGACAGCGGTGACAGTGCTGGTTGTTGTGCAACAGTAGACTGGTTTGGTTATGAAGTGTTAATAAGTCCCAAGGGCAATTATTAATAACATTAGGGGATTTAATCAAATTTACAAGTCATGGCACCACCTGATTATTAGGAATTAATTGCCAAACTGCTCTCAGTCTCTGTCAATTATTGGTTATGAATATCTGCCTGGTGAGACGAGGCATTGTAGAAGAATAGACTGAATTTGTGCTCTGGGTATCTGAAAGAGGCTGAACTGCACACATACAGAATAAACACAAACCAATTTGTTCCAAAACAAATGAACTGATTAGCAAACCATTTCAACTTGAAGGTATTTCAATTAAACTACATTAGTAGCATTAAATTAACCACTAAGAAAAAATGGAAAATAATATCAATAAAAGTAAAAATAACTAAATAAATAAATAGAATAATGATGTTAGGAACAAATAAAGAATAAAACTAAAACACTAATAACTAAAATAATGTAGGGATATCACTGTTGAGTGTGCAAATGTATGCTTAAAAAACAAGGTTTGTTCTGATGAATTGGGAATGAAGCCAAATTATTTTTAAAATAGAGACGAGTTGCATCTGTCAGATTCTTTGAAACAGTTATCAGTGTTCAACAAAACAATGAACACCCCAGATACAATTTTTTTTTTTCAAATCTGATGTTATTTGTTGGGAGCAAGGCCATGCTGCACAGCCCTTACCCCAGAATCAGCTGGGATCAAGGGATGAGTTGCTTCAGTGGCAGCATCACGAACCCCACAGCATGCTCTTTGTCCAATTCCTGACTGATCAGAGCTCTTTTGGTGCCAAAAAGGGCGGAGGGGGGGTGTAAAACCAACTGTCTTCACTACAAACTGTGTTTACAAAAAAGTGTGCTGTTCATGTTTCTCAAGAACAAACGGATCTACTGAATAAATTAAATGAGAATACTACTGAAAACTCAATTCATTAAGTGAAACAGATTAATTACACAGACTGATGTTTTCAAGACTTCCTTCCTGTTAATTATATGATTTCCAACTAATGAAAACATGACATTTAGGATAAAAAATATTACATCTAACCAATAAGGAAAACAGAAATGTGGGTATAATTAAGTAAAGTATGTTTAATACCTATTTAAAAGTTATTATTTACAAGGCTATTTTTAATCTGGCAAACCAGTCTCACTAGAACGCATATTCTAATGTATTTATTGTGTTGGATACTAAGTACTTTAAATATGGTGCCAATTTTAATTTAGCTTTGGAGACTTGTATGTCTGAAATTTCAAATACCACATTTGTGTGCATATTTTAAGAACCTTTGTTATTTAGAATAATCGACCAGATCTCTAGGCTTCTTTTGATATCTTAATACTTTAATGTTAGCAATAAATGCTAAAATTTAAAATTGGTAGCACTTTCATTTTATCACGACTGTATGTATGACTTCTGCAGATGCATGTGCAAGTTGTGTATTCATGAAACAATAATTCTTACTTGCAGTATTTAACCTCACCAGAAGGCTCCTAAAATATTTGACAAAATTGAAGCAAAAACTGGCAAAGCTGTTGGGATCCCAGGTTGTTTGGTTTATTTGTCAGTGCTTCTATTGTTGCTCCTTCTTTGAGTTTAGTTATTCTTCATTATTATGGTTAGATTTATGTTTTGTCAGTTGCCCTGTTAGTGTTGTGTCTCTGCTCTTCCTGTGCCATTACGCTCCCTTTCCTTCAGCCTGCCTGGTCCCCTCTCTCAGCTGCACCCTGCTACTAATAAGCCACTTGTTCTTTGTCAGTAATCAAACTTCTCTGTGTACCTCCTCTCTGTCATTCCATGCTGGATTCTTCCCTCTTGCTCTAGTTATCTCCTAATGTCTCACCACTCTTTTTTTTTTCTTTTTTTTGCAAGTTTCCAGATTGATTATTTAATAAAACATTCCACATGATCCATACTCGCAGCTATTGGCTGTACTTTGGTCCACCCTCAAACTTACTGTCAAAAATAGATAAAAAAAAAGACAAGATAACATAGACTTACTGTCAACTTATAGTTTCATAATGTGAAATGTGAAAATGACCTACATAATTCTAATTGTGTATTAAATGATCAAAATGTATGATTCACAATAAAAGTTAGCAGTTATTACCACTCCCAGTTACCAAATAGATTTAATATGTAATGTTTGAAATCAAGAACATCTATATACTGTCTCTATATCACAAGGACATAAAAGTAGAAAATGTCTCAGATTTCAATTTACAGATGAGCTAAACACAAAAAGGGAGAGCATGCGGAGGTGAGCATGACTGCAGTTTAATGTGTGGGAGTAGCTGAGACTGATAGAACATTCAGCCCTATTGTTCTGTTAAAATAGAGAAATGGGAAAAAAAATGCTTTGATGGACTGTTATAACCTAGCATTACCACCTCATTAAAAGTTTGAATTTAGCAATGTCCTTCCAGTCTTGGTAATGAAGCACATAAAAATCATTATTCAGTATGTCATTAGGCTGTAAAAGCAGAAATTATTTGACATGCATCTATGTGACCTCGTCTTTTTAAATGACGCGTGAACGTAACAGCCGAGATGTAAGGATTAACAACACCTGTCCTGGCTACTGACAAACGGCCACGTTCCTGATCCAGTAGCTGGAATTTATATCTGCCAGGGACATTTTTATTTCCAGTTTGCCTACACTGTGGGATTTCATTCAATAATGTTTCCAGTATTAGCAGACTTAATAAATGTAGCTTTTAGTAACAGTCAAAGTTCCTTGCAAACATTTTCACATTTTGTCACATTACAACCACAAACTTCAGTGTATTTTATTGGGGTTTTATATCATAGACAAAAACACAATAATGCGTAAATATGAAGAAAGAAAACTATTCATTGTTTTTCAAAAACTTCTTACAAAGTTAATTCAGAAAAGTGTTGTTCATTTGTATTCATCCATCCTGTGTCAAAATGTATTATAGAAACACCTTTTGTTCGATTACAATTACATTGCAAGTCCTCATTGGGTTTATCCGACATTTGTCCTATTGCTCCAACCCTCTTTTAATTGCCTTGCTGAGTCTGCTGAAGGTCACCACAGCATGACACAACCACTGCTAGGTTTCACAGGAGGAATCATGTTTTCAGGTTGGTCTGTTGGTTTTCTGAAGTACAATATTTTACATGTAGACCAAACACATTTTTTTTTTTTAAATCATCTGGCAAGATCACATTTCTCCTCACATTTGCTGTCAGATGTTGTCCTGTCAACAGATTATTCCATTTGAGGTGTGGATTATTGCAGCTCCTCCAAAGATACCAGGGAGGTCTCTGCTGTATTGTTTATTAATGCTGTTCTTTGGTCAGCAGTGTAAGTGGATGGCAAACTCTTGATAAATTTGCAGCTGTGTCACACTCTTTCTATTTCCAGATGTCTGAACAGTAGTCTAAATCTCAGGATAAGAGTTTTTAAACATAACCCCGAAGCAAACGTCTGCAAAAGGTTATTTATGATGTTGTTTGCTCACCATTGCTCTCTAAACCTCCGGGGCTTTCACACAACACATGCATTTACAACAAGAATGAATTACACATACATGGACTTTATATACTGATTAGGACATCTCTGAAGACAACAGATCATTTTGGATATTTCTTAAGCGTAAAGAGGGCTGAATGCAAACTCACACCAGCCTTTAGAGATTTTGGGTTGTTAAAATATATTCAAGCTTTTGGTTGTAGTTTAGTTTTTCAAACTGTAACCACTTGAAAAGAAAAGAGTCAATTTAGTCAAATGATACGTGAAATGACACTGATGCGAGATGATGAAGCTATGTTGAGCCTTAGGAAAATTATGATAATTATAATGATTATCTGGAATATAAATAACTAGTTGACTATAGGTCATACTCAATAATTATAACCCAAGACATTTTGCCAAAACTTGCTGCGTGTGATCGAGACCTCAAGCATCCTACAGCACATCCACAAGCCAGGCAAAGTAGAAGGGAAAAAAACAAAGTGCCCCGAATTAGAGACCCTCAATCCCCACATCAGCCAACAGTGATCATTAGCTCAACAGAGCAACTGACAGCTCATCCCCAACGGGTGGCATTTCTCTGATACATCACTTCTGTTACTGCTTGTTTGTTTGCTTACTCAAGCAGCGGCCTGACATTCCGATAAGAAGCTGACAAAGCGACCTCATGGTATATAAATACCTCATACCAAAAAATGGTATCAGGTATTTAGACTTAATCTTTACCATCTTCAATGTAGGGGACTGGAAAGTGCGGTACAAAGTGAAGGGCACCGGTCAGGGATGTATATCTGTGAGACAGAGAGCAACAAAGTGAGTGGAGCAGAATGTGAAGCAGTGTCATCATCTATACAGGGAGATTAATGGAGAGGAAAAATAGTTTCTGTGTGGCGCATGCCCTGCTGAGATGTGATGAAATAAAACCATAAGGAATCTGATAAATCCAGCATGGTGAAGCAGTGGTACAGAGCACACAGAGGAGTGGAGCTAATACAGCTCTGCATAAAGATGTTCTGGCTTCTTTTAAATTATGCAAAAATTTAAATACTTTAAAACTTTGCTTCAGAACGCTGCTGTGAGTCAGAATAAAAGATCTGAGAAGATGTGCATTATTGCAGTACAATGTGGTTGATTATCAGGGCAAATATGTAAATGATCCTCTTATCTAATTTGCTTTTTCAAACATACTCATGGACAAAGAAACATTTTTTTTCCTTCTCTACACTTTTTGCCAGCCTGAGACAAGATTGAAACTATTAAAGCAACCTACAGTTGCTGATTAAAGATACTTGTCAAGTGAATCTATATATGCTGAAAATAAAATTTGAACTTGCCTGTATCAAAAACACCAGCTTCCTGTTTGGTTGTGAGGGTGTTGAGGGTGAACAACAATCCAAAACGGACGACTTCTTGAGTAGGTTTGGAATCAACTTTTCATCAGGGTCATAATCAAATCTCCACTTCCTGTTCTAAAAAGGCAGGGCTCGAGTCATGCTATCAAATTACAAGATTAATTGGCTGTGATGCTATAGTGTGATGACATGTTCGAAAATAAATATATTTTTGAGCAATGAGGTGAGCTACCTAACTGATATCACCTGTTATGAAACCAAAAACCCAGTATACCTACTCAGAGCATTATGCTTTCTACTCAGTGCAGCAACCTCTGTCCCATTTCACAAAACGTCAACAAGCCCCATCAGCCTTGTGATGTTTTTGTACTGATTAAAGGTGGTATGATGCGTTTTCCAGGGACATGGTGTCATTTTACACCACATGCAAGCAACTATTTTTCCTTCAATCTCCATGCTGTCGATTGATGCCATTCTTAGGAGCAGATGTGCAGTTGCACCAGGTGGTTGGTAATTGCTGCTGCTAGTCTGGTGGAGTTGAGTGGTGAAGGATCGGGGAGGGCCGGGAGCTCAGCTGGAGACTGCAGAACTTTGGCAGCGTTTGTATGAGGAGATGTTAAAGCACCCTGAATGGATGTTCATGGGAGATTCTAAGATTTCCTAAACACGTATGAATGAGTCAAGGCAACCTTCGAGGAGTTTGTTTGATGAAGGAATGCCATTCTAATATGATATTAAGCTCAAAAAAGTCAATTTTGCATAATGCCCTGCCTCTATTTTCAAATTGCCCTATGAACACTCTCCATTTGTTTAAAATTTGTGCTAAAAAACCCCCCGAAATCTCCAATTTGGGAATTGTCTGAAGTCAGCCCTGCATCACTGAGTTCTCTCTACAATAAAGATCAGATAGTGTGTTTGACTCAGGGCGATTGAGATTGGCAGGTTCATCCTTCCACTATCACAGCTAATGTAAGTCCAGTCTACAATGGCTGAGCCAATCACTCTGACAGCAGCACGTCCTCTGTACGTTTTCTTTTTCCACTTTATTTGTATGTGATTTAATTGATCAGGATCAATCAACCATTAGTGATGCCTTAACTGAAAAGGTCTGACTGTATCTTTTTTGCAAACTTATTGATGCACTCTCCCCATAGGTGCTTCTAAACATGAAAGTGTGTAGACAATAATGTCGTTTATAAACTACTCAAGAACAGATGACATGCATTTCCAACTCTTTACCAGGGTGATACACATCTGGGCATGAGAACCACTGGACATATCTAATCTTATTTGGTTTGGACTGACACGCAGCTCATGTCAAAACGTTAGTGCCTTCTGCAGCAGAGATAGTAGTTGGATATGTTGCACAGACATACAGGTTAAACTGCACTGTGATATGGCCTCACTATCTACCAGTGCTTTGGGCATTAATCTCTTTTATGACAGTCTGCAATCCTCGCAGTGGAACAGCTTTAGTGTGAAGTAGATGGCAGATAGCCATGACAAAAGGACTTCTGTCCGCCACACAGTCCACGTTTACAAAATCACATGTCAAATATTTTATCTTATAAACGTATCATTCATAATGCATCAAATAGGTTCAAATCGTCAATTGTGAAACAGATTTTTAACTTAGCATTTACAATATACTTGTCATAATCTGAGATAAAAAAAAATCGCCTCTTTTTACTCACATGCAATTCCAGTAAGGAGTTGATATACCGTCACCGTCAGTCAGCAGGAATGTTATATTGTCCTATTCACATATCTCCTTCACCTCTTCTGCCAGGATGTGATGGGCAAGTTCATGCTCCACAGCTGCAGCTCATCAAGACTCGTCAGGAGGACTTTAACCCTTGTGCGTGCGAGGACTGAGGCAAACGTAGAGGTCTATGGAAAATGATACAGGTTTTACATGTGTAGGGTCGGTTGGACCCCATTTCGACATACAAGGGTCAAGTAGGAGCTGGTTCCCTGAGGCTGACACCAGATATTTTGCTCAAAATCAATATGGAGTTCATGCCTATTATGAGTATTTGTAAACCTCTGAATAAAACTGTGTATTTCTCTTAGTCACCCCAGTCTGGATAAGATTAATCCCTCTATATAGCTTTGACGTCTGCTTTGACATGACATCTGTAAAACCTTATTACACAATCTAATAATAAACACTAAGAAATACTGAAGTCTTGGCAAGACGGTGGCATGATTGGGTGTGTGGTAAGACAAACTTTCATCAGTTAAACCTGGAATCACAACTTACAGTATACCTTCAGAATTGACTTAACTCTTGAACAGAAAAACTATAGTTAATGTTTACTTTCCTCACTACCAGTGGGGACACGTCACGGCAAAGAGTTATTATAGTCAGTTTACCTTTCTCACAAAGCCACCTAGGGAATTATGTGCTTCTGGCACATTTAAACTCTGGACTATTTGACTCAGATTGCTACAGCTTTCTTATGAAAACACCTATTGGTATTGTAAGATATTTTGAGCACATACTGTCTCTTTTTCAATGAGACTGAGCATAACCCAGGTAGAAAGACCTCCATGCATAAAAACAATTGAGACAAAAAAAAATGCACATCCCATCACTCTTACTTGCCATTGTTCAACAATTTAAAAACCGATCCAAAGATGGCAACATCCGTTATTACTTTTGTCGCGGCCTTCTAGTTTCCAAAAAGCAATACTCCAACAAAGGCCGTGGGTGTTGACAGGTGGTTTCTGATTAGAACGCACTTCCAATTTAATTTGTCTTGAAAAAATATATTCTTTATTTCTTGTAAAAATAGCGACAAAAAAAATTACCAAAAATGTCCTACAACTTAGTCAAAAATGAAAGTAAAAGTGGTCAAAAAATCATTTACAAAACCTCCCATCCACACACCAAACATTTGCCAAACCATCCCTCCACACCGGACCGGGTGTGTTTTAATTACTTAAATTAATGGGAGGGTCTAACCAATTACCAACATAATCAATTTAAATATACAAATTATCTACAGATTTTGGATCTAAACTTAACTTAAATAAATTCTAAACTTCTCAAAATAGAAAATTAAATTAGTAGCAATTACAAGTTGCAAAACATTACATAAATGGCCACCACAACTTTCGTAAACAGTGTGCTGTTTCCCCTCTGCCTTCATCACTGCACTGTGGGGTCGTAAATTGTTCACACCGAAATCTGATTGCGAATACATTAAATCTGGGGCAAAACAAAATCAGATTTCAGCAAAAAATCTGAAGTGAGCACCAAGACGTGCCGTGTTAATGTAGCCAATGAGACACAGTAAGAATACTAACAAAGACCATTTAACACCGACATACAGTATGCAATTTCGGCGCAATTTAAAACTTCTGAATCTGCAGAATCTCCCCACTGACTTGAAGTCAGGATTGGACGTGCCAAACAGATCCAGAAATTGGATCTATTTCTGAATGTAAAAATACATCCAGTATTTTTACATTAAACCATAGATTTAAAAATCTATGGTCGTTGTGGCAACAACTCCATTAATTCAAGGAAATAGAATTAATGGAGCATGACTTTACACATGAGCACAGTTTTACTGAGTGGGACATAAAACATTACGTATCTTTTGTCAGTAGGTATGTCATTTTGATGAAATCATGTGCTCTTTCCAAAAGCATATGCCTTACTGAAGATTGCATAACATCTGTAACACATACAGTTTATACACGGATTGCAAAATTATTATGTGCACCTTCCTACTCAGTGGACCCCAATAATTTTCAGTTTCCACTTGTAACAAATATTTAAACCGGTTCATTTGGCACCAACAAAATCTTTTGAAAGGTGAATATCATTATGCACTTGTTCTTTACATTTTAAGGAAAGGCCCTGCGGTTACTATAGAGATGAAATCAAAGCTGACCAAGTGCTGCTCCCACACAGAGGCCAGTGACAATGATTCTTCTTCAGCACCTGTCCTGAGGTTGGCGCTCACTGACTTTTGAAAGGGGCCTAACTGGAATGCGTTTTCTCTCTCTTTTCACTGTTCTGTGGGAGCTCCACTTGACAGGCGCAAGTCTCATGCTAGCTCCCACTTGATTTTATGTCAGAGCACTTAACATTTTTTTCCCCCTCTGTCACATTGCTCATGGGGTTTCGCAGACTTAGATGCGACTACGCCTTGACTGTATGGGCTAGAAATGAATGCAAAGGAGTTTCACCGTGACAGCTTGTCCATCAGTCACTTTAATAACGTTTCTGTGGACTTCTTGGCTTGAGGTCAACCCGAGTAACATTTCAGACTGTTGTAAAAATGCCCAACAGCTTCATTTGACTTAAGAGAGATCTATAGAAAAAAAGAGACAGGGTCGGGATGACTTAAACCTCCGCCTGCCTCTGTTTCATTGCTAAGAGCCATCACAGTGAACAGAAAAAGACCCAGGAGAAGGAGCCAAGTGGGAGTAGAGAAGTAGAGAGAAATGGGAGCAGGAGGTGGGGAGGGTTTATGTGGGGCTTGTGTGAGGATGAAAATTGATTTATTGCGGTGCTGATGAGGAGCGGCATGCCAGGAGACAGTGGGTGCTCTCCAGGCCCTTGCTGCACCAACATAAAACGAAAAGGGGGCCCTCCCTTCCGTTATAATTGCTGCAGCGATCTCAGGGAAAAAAAGGCTTGAGGTCCTGTAAAGAAATTTATGCAACCTTGACTGCTTGATACGCTGCCTGTTATTTTTAATCTTCATGTCTAGATGCCGCAAGTACAAGAAGTGCTGTTTTTAGTCCGTACTACTGACAGATTTAACTTAGTGTAAACACCAACTCCACCCGCACGTAGATCAAAGACGTACTGTAAGTGTAAAACCAAAATTTTAGGGGATGCACATCAGTTGGTTTGGTGTGTCCCTGAAGCAACAACGCTCTAAATCTGATGACACGTAAACATAGCTAAAGGAGTCAACAACCTTAAAGCAAAAATAACCATAAAAATAACCTTAAAACTGAAAAAAAAACTACATGAAGCATTTTTACCTTTCATTGAGACTCTTTAGCACCGCCTCAGCAACAGTTATTCATAGCTAAAAAAAAAAAAAGATCTGACACTTATTAAGTGGTTTAAATACCATTTCATGCCTCCATTGTATAAGACAAAGGTCTGTATTTTTATTGGCTCAACATGCTTACTGAAGCAGAACAAAGTGATAAAGGAGCAATGATTTCTGGTGATCCTGTTTAAGTTGTGTCTTTGCTCGATTAATTACTTGGTTGTAAAAAGCATCCACTTACAATCCCAAATAGGTATTGTTTTTACAAATGTGAAATCATACTGTCTCTTATTGTGCAACAAAGGTTGGCGTTTTAAAAAAAATGTGTTATGTGAGTATAAGCCTAAAGAGACAACCACATTTTTTTTTTTTTTACCACAGGGTCATGCCAGTTGATTCACCATAACTTTGTGTAGCACTTGTATCGGGATGAAGGATGTAAAAGATTTTTCTTATTTGTGTGAGGTTTGTTGCCACTTTGGTTTTGAGTTTTGGGACCTTTTGAGTTCAATTTGTGTTACAGAAGATGCTTCTTTTTGCTTGCTCTGGTAAGTCATGGCCTTTTCCAACTCAATGTTTCCATTGTGCTTGGCTACGTGTTTGTTTTTGCCCTCAACCTCAGCTATTTTGCTCAAGTACCTGAGTTCAGTTGCCCTTACGCCCGTTTTATTCCTCATTGAGTTAATGAGACTCACCTGATTACTGCTCCACTAATTCCTGGTCTGCTGTTGTTTCTCCCACTGAGCCTTTAGATGTGTTTTGTTGCAATTCCTTTTTCAGGACCCGCCTCGTCCCTGTGTTTGAAGCAGAGAAGTGTGATCGCTTTTACACTGTGTGGAAAGTGTAGGGAAATATTATATATATATATATATATATATATATATATATATATATATATATATATATATATCAGTAGGTACTGCCATAACAAATGATGTCAAATGAATCATAGGCTGTCGTATTCCTTGCATCGCACCAATCATTTTAAGTATTCCAATGGCGCCCCTGAAAAAATGAAGAAAATCTGAATATTTTTATCAATGTAAGAAAAATCCCTTGCATCCCTGGACATGTCCAAAAGTGGAAATGTTTGGGGAAAGGAGAGTGTTTGGTCACTCAAAAATACCATAATTTATGTTGTATACTGAAGTTTGCTATTTAAAATCCATATGGCAGCAAAACCAGAAGAAAAATAATTCTTATATGAATACATTCAAGCAGTAAAAGGTGAGCATTTATATAATGTCATTGAGTGACTGTGACATTTGAGCATAACAGGGGTGCTTATTTGCCAAATATGTCACATTTTAGATGTGTGATTTGATTTAGATCAAATTGTTTATGCTACAGTATCAGAAGCTTAGGAAGCTGATTGAAATGCCAGACAGATATGCAATCTTGTGATAGCGCTATAAATACATGTGTTTAATGACAACTTATATTTTGTGCAACAATCGCACACAAAAAATAATTTGTCAGCAATAGGTAAATCTCTTCCCCAAGGAAACCGTGACTCCAGAAGATGGTCACTGTAGTCATGAAGTGAAAACAACATACGTGTTGTCAAACCCCTCAGAGAGCTTTGCAGATTCACTGCAGTGGTTTAACTTATAAGGGGGAAGGGTTTACAGTGAGGGGAGTTGACCAGTTTTGCTGACGTTGGTGGTAAGCTTGTTTGTCTGTGGGTCGCTGTGTGAGTGTATGCGTGCCCCTGCATGCGTAAACACTTAACTGGGACAAACATAGGTGTCAGTGAGAGGTTTTCTCTTGATAAACTCAAATTCTATGATCACGGGAATGTATTATCTCAAAATGTTTCAGTCATGTCAAAACAAATCCAGCAATATTTTGCACAATCACAAATAACACTTGCATAAGATTCAAAGATGGTATTAAAACAAATTTGTGACCCAATGGTTGTCTCATCAGAATACAAAGTGCAGACATGGCAGCAGTGCTCACATCTAACAGAAGAAGAATAAAACCCTTTTCATAGATTCCACATTCACATATGACATACAATAAGATTCTTGATTATATGGTCACATTGATATTCGTAGTATTTCTTGGGTAGAAGTGTTTAAGTGCTCTCCCCTGTTGTTCAACAGAGTGGTCAAAAGTTTCACACTGCAACCTGAAGAGAGGAGATGAACCTCTAATAAGATGGTTTGGTGAGATATCTGTTAAAGTTAACAGAACTCAGTTGTTTCTCTTCAAGAACTTAAAATCATACATGTAACTATATGTAGTTATTATTTACAAATTGGGTTGGCAGGGAGACACTTGCACTACATCTCCCCATCTCTGTAACTTGTGCCCTCAGCATCATCTTTGTTGTGGTGGCCCTTTTTTTGGTACATAAACCCTTAAGCCAGCAAGGGCTCCACAACATAATTTGGGCTCCATGTATTTAGAAATGAGCTCTAATATTTTATTTATAAGGTGGAATTCTGTTGTTACATTTTTGGTGTGAGCAATCAAAAGCAAATAAAAATGTGAATGAGAGACTAGGGTGAAACACAGATGTCAAGTGCTAGCAGAGATTTCATCAGATTAACAAACAACACTTGGGAGGGAACAAGCAAATGTTACATCTCAAAACACCCAAGCAGCAGGAAGAGAGAAATTAATGAAACTCCTTGGAGATGGTCTCTTTCCCAACCCGTGTTCAGTCTCCTTAGTCGCCAGCTGTTGTACTGGCCGACAAATGGCTCAATGGTTTGCAACTCAGATATTATCCATAGCTTCAGGATATGGGCTTCGTAGTACTCCCACTGCCTTTATTGTTTAAACTGAAGAAAACGAGCTGCCAAAGCCAGTGCTACTTACTATTTGATTTAGAGACTGTGAAAACAAAGTACAATCATCTTATACTTGCAGCAGATGTACTTGAAGTTGTAAAACAGTTCACAACACATTGTTATCCAGGCGTCAATCATTAAGAGAAAAAGAAAAACGGTGCTGAAGTCGTCTCCTGCAAGTCAGTTCTTAGTTGAGTTTCACTAACGGCTCTGCGGTCCGGCATCGTCTCCAAACACGCCGCATTGCATGTGTCCTCGCTCACTCAATCGTTTTGCACTTCAGCAGTTGTTCACACAGTTTCTCCACTATATCAGCTTTAATATATCAATGTTTATGTCATCTCCTTTACTCCCTCCTTTCAAAAAAGAACTAAACTACTAATAATATTTAATAATTAATATGAAAAAAAAATAGGCTCCTGCAGATGTGCATGCAGTATCCTTACTAGGCAAAATATAGCTCATTTTTAAGTGTTGCCCAACAAAATTGCTAATTGGGAAGCAGCATTTACATAGTGAAACAATGGTGATGAGCTACAATCGTAAACTAATCATTTTATTCTTTGTGATCTTAAATCTAAGCTTGATCCTGTGAAGAGTGAATTCGCAAAACCTCCCCGAACCGTTTTGCTGTCCGGACCGACAGTTCCGTTTAAAAGCTTTGTCTATTTAAAAGTCTGCTGGCTGATGGTGAGTAATCTTGCCTTTAATTGCCTGACAGCCCTCTAAAAACTCGCATTACGCATGAACCCACATTCTTCTCAACTTGGTCGCTACTTCTCTTTTGAATTTGGCTCTGGATAAAAACCTTCCCTAGATAAATAAATGAAATATCTGTTTACATAATAAAAGGATAATGCGTTATATTGTGCTTGCTGATTTCCCAATTTTCATGTTTTTATGACATTCTATGACTGCCAGACTAAAGTGTCTGTAAATTGCAGTCGCACTATTATTTAGTTTGACATTGAACTTGTCTTTTCACCTAATGTCTATTCATCATATTCAAAATACCTGTGGAGCATTTGTTAGATTTAGGCAAGAGTATGCCACACATTCAAATAAGTTTCACTGATCCCTGTTTTAAATGCTTGATGCAGAATCTTCCAAGTGCTATATCCTGATCAGCAGCCTTCACAAGGAAACAAGGCAAAAACAAAGAAGAAAGGCAGAGAAGATATGAATTCATAGCATAAAAAGACAAGGCTACACAGCTCTGTGCTGCGTAGCAACTCAAGAGCTGCCAGTGGTGGCTTAGATTCATAGGAACAACAGACCCAGGAGGCCCGCAGCAGCAAACAGTGATAGGAATGTAAAATGAGATGAAGAGCTACCTCCCCAAGATGGTGTGAACAACAAACAGAAGTTTTCTCGGGGGAGGCTGCAACATCGCTCCGAGTGTAAAAGCCAGCCATCTAACCAAACCGTCAAGCTATTTTGGATGAAACACGCAAAGCAGAAGCGGCGCCCGAGGCCTGTGCGAGTAATTAACCCCAAAGCTCTGTGGAGAAGAGGACGAAGATCCAGCTGGGCGTTAATCGGCTCTTCTGCAGTCGGTAAATAAAAAGTCCTGGGTTTACTGGCTTATTGAAAGGCTTTCACAGGTTAGCCTGCTAGGTATAGTGCAACATTAAAATTGGCTCCAGCAAGAAGTTGCCAGGGTTTGTTAGTATCACTCTTACTCTGCCAGTAAGTGTTGACTTTGGCAGAAAAGGAGAGAAAGCAACACGGATTCAGGGGTTAAGACTTACGGACAAGAAGAAAGAAATCAGTCAGTCACCAAGAGGGAGAGCAGACAAGCAAATGCAGAGAACTGGGTTTCTCCTGCCTTTGCGATCTGGTTGGCAAACAATGGTTTTTAAGTGTTTAGTGTGTAAATGTGTTTGTGAAGAGATATTTAGTATTTGATTTCAAAGATGAAAAGGAGCTCTTCATCTTGGCTAGTTACTGGTTATGAAAACTGAAGTAAAAGCAGTTTTGCTCGTCTTTGCACAACCTTAACATCGACTCACACTCAAAAGGGAGCATTTTTCTCTGTAGCTAAGCAACAGTAACAGCCTAACTACTCTGCCGAGGAGCACACAACCGAGCCGTTAATGAGGATACAAAGAACTCTGCTTCAAAAGCCTGACATTGCTATAGACAAAAACGAAATCTGTGCTCATGATCTGTATTGGGCAGAGGATGTTTGCAATCCAGAACAAGATATATCCAGACAAATCCAAATCCATGCTCTGTTTCTCATATAGGATTCATTTGTCTGAATCTATGTTTCTGTTAGATTTATGTCTCCATCTAGTGACAAGTCCCTGAGGTAAAGTTGGGTATAGACACAATATGATAGATAGCATCCACACGCATCTGATTTGAGATGAAACAATTTGTTATGACTGTGATGCACATCAGTATACTGCAGCACGGTGACAGAATACAGAAAGGGGACAAAAGCCTTAGGAATCAGCAGACAGATTAAATTATCGCGCTGATTATATTTACGTAAATATATTTTAAACTGAAACTAAAGAATAATATCCATCAAATAACGTAAAATATATTATTACTGGAGGAAGCTAAAAATCACAAGCATTTTTATATTTTTGTGTTGCCCCATAACAGAATTGAAATAATGCTTTAAAAACTTTTTAAAGTGGTATTTCCATAGCCTGGAAATGAATTGATCAATTTTTCCACATTTGAGAGATCAACTCCTGCACCTACATCAGCAGGATTTTCTCATAATGATCCCACAGGAATCCCACCTTGTTCACCCATGATTGCTTTCCACTCCAGCCTGACACAAACCTCTTGATTCGCATTAGGATAAAAATTCAAGGTAGAAGATAATATAACACAAATACAAAACTACCAACATTAGTAGCATAGACAAACCATGAAGTAAAATTTGGGCTGTCCAGCTTCAGATTGCAGATGGCAAAGTCATGCTGGATGTGGGGTAGTCACCGGACAGAGCTATGCTCCCACGAAGGTTTTAGGTGCCTCACTATGTTGTAAAACCTGATAACTGGAAAAAATATGGGAAGGGATGCAGGACAGTTATTGCACTTCAAAAACAGATTTGGATTGTTTTTATTTTACCTTTGCAGTCCATGGCTGTAAACTCTACTGCTGTAGAGCTTGAGAAGCAACCTTTTTCCAAAAAAGTTTGAACTGGATAGAACTACCTAAGAGGTGAAAAATATATCAATTCTGGGGTTTCCCCCAGTGTATTATAAGCCTGGCGGGCCACCAGGCTTTACTTCTGTCCCCACCAGGTTAAGCTTTGCTTATTTATTTAAGTCTTTTGCATTTTTAAGTCTTTATAGTTGGTCTTCAGGTGTTAATATTTCAATAACACATAATTATCAAGTGATATTTTCAAATTTCCTGTCAACTCAACATTTTTTTAACTCAAAAACATGGATGAACGACTGCCCTAGTGCCCAAACACCAGGCTCAACGAGTTTTCTGGGGGAAACCTTGAATTCCTATAATTTCTTTAGGTCCAAAAATGGGGGAAGAGTTTGACCTTGTGCTCCATTGTTCAAGTCCATAAGTCAACACTGCAACCATGTCAGCTTTTGAAAGAAAATGTTCGTCTGGAAGTATCATCCTTCTCGACTTTGTAACCCAAAAACCAGGCAATATTATTTGACTCAATGTTTGGCTAAAACAACCCAATTTCAATGCAAACAGCTTTAACCCAGCATTTGGGTGAAAAAGAGAAGTTTTGCGTGAACTGCTTGTTAAAGAGCTTAAACAACTCATTTGATATTTTTTAGGATAAGGGGTCCATAGACAAGGTTTTCATAGATTCCCCTCAAAAATGGCCAGTTTCTCCTAAGAAATATCACAAAGTTCCTCTAGAAGCCGTCGCCTGTCCTCAGCTAGATTCCCCTGCACTAATCAATGCAGCCTGAATCCTTTTGAAACTCATTCTCCTCAGTCAGGTGTAAGCTCCACTCGAATAGGGCTGCTTCTTTTTCCATAAAGGTCAATAAAAAAGCTGCACAAACAATATAACAAGCCATCCACACTCTCAGAACATAACTAAACTCTGTCTTTGGCAGGAAGATCACACTTTACTCAGTCTTGTAAAAGAGGCCAGGAGACTGTGGCATTAAAGGGTAAAGCACTTCCATTGATCTGTCTCCTCTGATGCCATTACTACATTACTCCAAGGTTCCATGCCAGCTACTGGTGGTCTGACTATTGATTTAAAGTCTACTTGCAGCTTGAAAATGTGATTGTCTAGAGATTTAAAAGAGCTGCATACACTGTTGTGTAACCAAGTTTAAAGATTTCTATTAGAAACTTGCATCATTTAATTTAGGAACATAATCAAACAGGAAGTGTAATCCCTTGTTATAAATAAAAAGATGAAAGTTGTGACTTAAAAAATAATTTCACACAGTAAATCAGAAGTTTAATGTGATGTCAGTTTCATACTGACATTACGTTATTACAGTGAGATTGCAACATTAGGAAGCATGGAAAAAAAGAGCCTCATCTTACTTTTCAATTTTCAAATCAGTCAGAAACAAATTTCACCCACATACTTGATGTTGGTGTGAGGGTACGCATCTTGCTTCTGGTGTGTATTGGGAAGCATATGCTTTCTGTGAATCTGCTCACATCTGCAACCATTTAACACATGAAGCTAATCAGAAAAATTAACAGTCTATGATTACAGATGGTTGGTTACATGACCTGCATGGAAGGTTTGGAAATGCCCTGGAAATGATGTTTTGAAGCAGAAAGAAAATGTCTAAAATGGCACAGCTAAAATGGAAAGACTTGGGTGGAAAAGCCACCACCTTTTATTGCAATTTTAACACCAATTATCCAAAATTATTACCCCAACCCTGAAAGTTACAGAAATATTTTGCTTGAATATTCATTATTTTTCATTTTTTTCAGTAAGTCACTCAGGCAATCCAAATGTCACTGGATTAGAGTTGGGTATGACCAAATACTTTTGACAATATACGGTATACACTATATTTGATCACTTGATTTTGTGTATAGTTGTGCTATTATTAGCATAATTGTACACAACTGTAGGGTTTATAATGATAGCAGCCCCACCATTTGTAGCTATTTTCAACTTTTCTTGGAAGGTTTCCTACAAAGTTTAGGAGTGTGATTATTCAGATTGTTGTCATTTTGACAATTCATGTGTGAAAACTCTGATGTTGGAAACCCACTTTTGATGCTCCCTTTGCACTATTTTTGAGCTAATCTAAAGGCGATATGCAGGCTGAAGGTCTGTGACGTTGGCTCTGCTTACTGTGAACCTTAGGGTTCACTGACCCTTGTCTGAAATATACACAGTACACCTCAGTCACAGCCGTTTTCTTATTATACTGCTAACGGTTGACAGTGGAATGGTTAATAGTGAGTTAATATGACAGCTGTGCTTATTGCACAGATTGTACATGTCACGGTCTCCTGAGAGTGACCTGTTTTTTCACAAATGTTTGTGAAAGCAGGAAGCATGGCTAGATGTTTAGTTTTAGTTTTAGTTTAGTTTAGTTTATTTCAGACAACAGTGTAAACAACACAAAGTACATAATATATTTCTTAAAAACACATCACATCGGTGATTATGAGTCTGAAAAGGAGTATGATGAAGTATAACTTATGTAATCATACCCCTTTTCCAGCTGTAATTTATCACAGTATTTTCAATGTCCAATATCCTTTCTGACAAAGGAAATAAGTGTAATAA
>NW_015113363.1:218135-219733 GCF_001443285.1 Poecilia latipinna
AAATTTAGTGATAATTTGTTAATATTAAACCACTATTTCAGTTTACATAAGTCTTAATTCATTTCAAGCAACAACTGTCTTAAATCTTCACCCGTGCCAAAGATGGTTGTATCATCAGCAAATAGTACAAAGTTAAGTCTCTTAGATACCTTACATATGTCATTTATATACAAAATAAACAATTTTGGCCCCAATACCGAGCCCTGGGGGACACCACAAACAATATCCAAGCATGAGGATTGGAAATCACCCAACTGCACAAATTGTTGCCTATTGCTGAGATAATTTTTCATCCAATGCAACACTACTCCTCTTAGACCATAACACTCAAGTTTTCTGAGTAGTATATCATGATCAATTGTATCAAATGCTTTTTTCAAATCAATAAATACCCCAACAGCATGTTTCTTTTTATCTAAAGCACTGGTCACCTCTTCCATTAAATGCAGAACTGCCATTGCTGTAGATCTTTGTGGCCTAAATCCATACTGACTTTCAGTCAGTAGATGATGTTTACTAAGAAAACTTTCTAGTCTGACAACAAATATTTTTTCCACAATTTTAGAAAATTGTGAAAGTAATGAAACAGGCCTATAATTTGTGAAGTCATGTCTATTCCCCGATTTATATAGTGGGATGACTTTTGCAATTTTCATTTTTTTTGGGAAATATTCCTGTTTGAATTGACAGATTACAGATATATGTTAGCGGTTTAATAATTTCCACAATCACCTTCTTAATTATTATCATGTCGATGCCGTCATAATCAGTTGACCTTTTATTTTCACATTTATTTACTATATCTATAATCTCGTTTTCCTCCACTGCTGTAAGAAACATGGAATCTGGATTTCTAACTAATGCATCATTTAGTATTTCATGTCCTGTGGGCTGCGGTATTTCCTCAGCCAATTTTGGGCCCACACTCACAAAGTATTTATTAAAATTATGAACTATCTCTTCCATATTATTTAAATGTTTATCTTCATTGTTTGTGAAGTTTTGTGGATAACTAACATGTTTGGAATTTTTTCTAATAACATTGTTTAAAATATTCCAAATACCTTTAATATTATTTTTATTTCTGTCCAACTGTTTACTATAGTAATCTTGTTTTGCTTTTCTTAAAACAGCAGTCAATTTGTTCTTGTATTTCTTAGATTTATTTTCTGCCACGGTTGATCTATGCCTTATAAAATCTCTATATAGCTTATTCTTTTTTTACAGGCATTTTGCAATCCCTTTGTGATCCATGGATGATCAGAATATTTATTTTCAGAAGTAAACTCTACAATCGGACAATTTTTGTCATATAATAATTTGAAAATATTCAGAAAATTATCATATGCTTTATCCATGTCATTTTCTTTTAGTACTGACTCCCAAGTTTGTTTAGATAAATCATCTTTAAATGCATTTATAGATTTTTCCGTCCTTAATCTTTTATTAATTGGATTATTTTTAGTCTTTACTTTCTTGTGGCAGATATCACAAACAACAAAAACAGGTAAATGATCACTGATGTCATGAACTAACAATCCACTTATGGTGTTGTCTATTAAATTTGTAAATATGTTATCTATTAATGTAGCTCTATT
>NW_015113363.1:224244-226493 GCF_001443285.1 Poecilia latipinna
TTAGCTGTGATTCTGCTAGGTCTCGTAATTTGAGGGAAAAGACTCAGACTACATGTGGTATTAATAAACTCTTCAGTCAATTTGTGATTGTTGATATTTAGCAGATTAATATTAAAGTCCCCACAAATAAAATAGTTCTTTGAATTTATAGCTGTATATGTTTTCTCAAACCATTCTATGAAAAGGTTCATGTTAGAACCAGGAGCCCTATATATACAGCTAACAATTATATTTTTATTTTTTTCCATATATATTTCAACTGTTAAATATTCAAAATGATCTTTAACCACATTAGTCATGTTTTCAATTAACTTATATCTAAAATTGTTGTCCACATATACAGCTACTCCTCCACCAATCTTTCCTTCTCTATTAATATAACTAAATTCAAAATCGGCTCCCTTATTCGAAGTAAGCCAGGTTTCTGAGATAGTAATGACACTAAAAAGCTGTTTAAATTGATTTAAACAATCCTTGATGTGGTTAAAGTTCGCATATAAACTTCTACTGTTGAAATGTATTATGGAGAATTTATTGTCTGTATTAACTGTAATATTGTATTGTTGAGTCGAGTAGTAGCAACAGTTATTCCCATTATTATAGAAAAAGTTGTTTTCTGGGTCCAAGTCCTTTTCCTTATCCTGACTTTTATATTCAGCAGAGGCGCAAAAAGTGGGTATGCAGCGTATGCAACGCATAGGGGCGCAGCACCAGAGGGGGCGCCAAAACCCCGTCTGGAGGGGGCGACGCGCCTATTATGTTTTCCCATAAAAGTTTATATTTGGCAAATAACGTTTTAAGTTCATGAGACAAAAATTTATTTAACTTAGAAAAAAAAGTTATTTAAACAAAAAACATTTTGTTTTAAAAAAAGAAATCATTACAATTCCAAAAGTTTTGATTGCAATTTTATTTTCCTTAACTGAGGTTTTTTTTTTTTTTCATTGAATAATTGGGGGAAAAAAACAATGAAAAATTTAGCCCTTCACCATAAATTTTACTGAAAAATAATTTGTCCCAGAAGGTATTGCGATTAACAATAATATTGTTGTTTTGGAACCATTTTTAATTAATATAATGGTGTTGGCATAATACAAAAACATTCTCAAAGATCAATAAACTTTAAACCCTGGAAGTGGAAAACATTTTAAATATCCTACATAAATGAAGCGAATAAAACGAATTATGAAATCTCTGGAAACAAAATTGTCTTAAACGTCAAACTGAAGAATCATGCAGGTTTTGGAAAAACGAATCATGCAAACTGAAAATATTGGGTTTGTTTTAATTTATTATCCAATGAACTGATTTATTGTGACGGGCCTATCAATCAATCAACTTTAGATTAACTCAATCGATAACTTTCATCCCTTCTTAAAACACAAATGATTTATGCTAAAGCAGATCAAGCCTTCAATCAGGTACGGTGGAGGGCGCGTCATGCTGAGGCAACAAGCTGAAAAAATTAGATATGCTACTTCAATGCTTCAATAAAATAAATTAGTTATTCTTAGGATTTTTATTTTGTTTTTATTCACATTTTAATATTTCTCCAGATATAATTTTCTTCCGACTCGCCGATACAATTTAGCTTAATATGAAAAAAGATTTAATTTGATGAAGGAAGAAACAGACGGAAACCACAGAGGCCTCTATCTTTCTGATACATGACGACTGATGAGATCTTTTTAATCAGAGCGGCCCGAGCCCGGTTCTGTCCTCGTGTTTTATTGAGCACCAGCAAGTCGGGAGCCAGCAGGAAGTTGAGAGCCAGCAGCGAGTCGAGAACCAGCAGGAAGTCGAGAGCAAGCAGCGACTCGAAAGCCAGCAGCGAGTCGAGAAAAGCAGCGAGTCAAGAACAAGCAGCGAGTGGAGAACAAGCAGCGAGTCGAGAACAAGCAGCGAGTCGAGAGCAAGCAGCGACTTAAGAAACCAGCAGCGACTCGAGAACCAACAGCGACTCGAGAACCAACAGCGAGTCAGGAACCAGCAGCGAGTCGAGAACAAACAGCGAGTCGAGAACAAGCAGCGAGTCGAACGCCAGCAGCGAGTCAGGAACCAGCAGCAAGTCGGGAACCAGCAGCAAGTCGAGAACCACCAGAAAGTCGGGAACCACCAGAGAGTCCAGAACCAGCAGCGACTCGAGAGCAAGCAGCGACTCAAGAGCAAGCAGCGAGTCAAGAACCAGCAGCGACTCGAGAGCAAGCAGCGAGTCAAGAACCAGCAGCGACTCGAGAGCAAGCAGCGAG
>NW_015113363.1:231000-232353 GCF_001443285.1 Poecilia latipinna
GAGAGCAAGCAGCGAGTCAAGAACCAGCAGCGACTCGAGAGCAAGCAGCGAGTCCAGAACCAGCAGCGACTCAAGAACAAGCAGCGACTCAAGAGCAAGCAGCAAGTCAAGAACCAGCAGCGACTCGAGAGCAAGCAGCTACTCGAGAGCCAGCATCGAGTCGAGAGCCAGCAGCGACTCGAGAGCCAGCATCGAGTCGAGGGCCAGCAGCGAGCCGAGGGCCAGCAGCGAGTCGAGAGCCAGCAGCGAGTCAAGAGCCAGCAGCGAGTCGAGAGCCACCAGAGAGTCGAGGGCCACCAGAGAGTCGAAAACCACCACCGAGTCGAGAACCACCACAGAGTCGAGAACCACCAGAGTCGAGAACCACCACAGAGTCGAGAACCACCACAGAGTCGAGGGCCACCACAGAGTCGAGGGCCACCACAGAGTCGAGGGCCACCAGAAAGTCTAGAACCACCAGAGAGTCGAGAGCCACCAGAGAGTCGAGAGCCAGCAGCGAGTCCAGAGCCAGCAGTGAGTCCAGAGCCAGCAACAAGTCGAGAGCCAGCAACAAGTCGAGAGCCAGCAGCGAGTCGGGAGCCAGCAGGAAGGTGAGAGCCAGCAGGAAGTCGGGAACCAGCAGCGACTCGAGAGCCAGCAGCGACTCGAGAACCAACAGCGAGTCGAGAGCCAGCAGCGAGTCGGGAACCAGCAGGAAGTTGGGAGCCAGCAGGAAGTCGGGAACCAGCAGCGACTCGAGAGCCAGCAGCGACTCGAGAACCATCAGCGAGTCCAGAGCCAGCAACGAGTCGAGAGCCAGCAACAAGTCGAGAGCCAGCAGCAACTCGGGAGCCAGCAGCGAGTCCAGAGCCAGCAGCGAGTCCAGAGCCAGCAACGAGTCCAGAGCCAGCAGCGAGTCCAGAGCCAGCAACGAGTCGAGAGCCAGCAACGAGTCGAGAGCCAGCAGCGACTCGAGAGCCAGCAGCAACTCGAGAACCAGCAGCGAGTCCAGAGCCAGCAGCGAGTCGAGAGCCAGCAACGAGTCGAGAGCCAGCAGCGAGTCGAGAGCCAGCAACGAGTCGAGAGCCAGCAGCGAGTCCAGAGCCAGCAGCGAGTCCAGAGCCAGCAACGAGTCGAGAACCAGCAGCGAGTCCAGAGCCAGCAGCGAGTCCAGAGCCAGCAACGAGTCGAGAGCCAGCAGCGAGTCGAGAGCCAGCAGCGAGTCCAGAGCCAGCAGCGAGTCCAGAGCCAGCAACGAGTCCAGAGCCAGCAACGAGTCGAGAGCCAGCAGCGAGTCGAGAGCCAGCAGCGAGTCGAGAGCCAGCAGCGAGTCGAGAGCCAGCAGCGAGTCGAGAGCCAGCAGCGAGTCGGGAG
>NW_015113363.1:236581-309066 GCF_001443285.1 Poecilia latipinna
AGAGCCAGCAGCGAGTCGAGAGCCAGCAGCGAGTCGAGAGCCAGCAGCGAGTCGAGAGCCAGCAGCGAGTCGAGAGCCAGGCAGCGAGTCGGGAGCCAGCAGGAAGGGAGGAGCCAGCAGGAAGTCGGGAACCAGCAGCGACTCGAGAGCCAGCAGCGACTCGAGAACCATCAGCGAGTCCAGAGCCAGCAACGAGTCGAGAGCCAGCAACAAGTCGAGAGCCAGCAGCAACTCGGGAGCCAGCAGCGAGTCCAGAGCCAGCAGCGAGTCCAGAGCCAGCAGCGACTCGAGAGCCAGCAGCGACTCGAGAAACCAGAAACCAGCAGCGACTCGAGAGCCAGCAGTTGGAGCAAGCATCAGTTTTTTAGACCAACCCAGTGGAACTAGAACATCCATGATGGGAGAAAATATCTCAGAGTTCCCGACTGGTACATGGTCCGTAAAACTGTACCTGCCCATGTACCGACTTCTCTGAGAACTGATCCTGGCTCCTGGTTCTCCTGTTCTGCCAGCCTTTCCTGAAGCAGAGCATTTTCGTTGATCAGCTCTGCGTTCTGCCTGGACAGGTTCTTGATTTTTTTTCTATTGCAACACTGTATGCTGCGCAGAGTGTCCAGCTGTCCCCAAAGATCGTCCAGCTCTGTGGCCTGCTGATCCACCTTCTCCTCTGTCGTTTTTAGCTCCGTCCGAAGCTCCTGGACTTCTCCTCTCAGAAATCCTTGGACATGTTTTAACGCCTCTGCTTCTTCTCTATCATCCTGATATTGGCGCTCTTTCTTATACATCTCTTCACAAAGCGACACCAGCTGCCCACGGAGAGCGTTGTTCTGGCATTCCAGTAGATCATATTGTGCTTGCAGGCGACTGGGCCTGCAAGACCGAGACTTGAAGTCCTCAATTTTACGCCGGAGGTTTTCGACGGTCTGTTTGAGCTCCAGGTTTTCCTTCTCAAGTCTTCTCTCCATCCTGTTGGCAACGTTTTTCTGAGTAATGCTGTTGGACTCTTCACAAGTGTTCTTCCTTTGACATGTACAGCAACTGAGTTGGCATCAAAGGGAGATGGATCACAGTCATCAGTGATGTCATAGAGCATGAGTGACATCACTGGTACATCAAAGCCACTAGAAGCCTGTTGTGTGTGGGAGTGTGTTCTGTATTTGATGCCTTGTGGGACCATTTTACTGGCACACAGGGGCCTGGCTGTCTGCTCCTCTTCCGTGCATCAGAGCTCGCTCTGCAGCCATGTAACGATGGCTTATTTTGACACACAGACTAACAAAACTACTACAAACACTGCACACACACTCAAACTCCAACTAACACACTTATCGTCTAAAGAACTCATCCGAAACACACCTAATAAAATCCAAAGCGTCACTGCGCTCCGGTCTCTTCCCGTCTCGCACCGCAGGTCTCCTCTCTCCACAGCAACATACCGACACCTTTTCATTGGGTGTTTTAGAAATGTGGTACATTTGAGGAAATCGAAAAAAATGGACGTCATATTGCATTCAAGCATTTCCTGGTCACAAAACATTCACTGAATGAGCCCGAAAAGTGAAAAATGAAACCCGCAGACTCCTTTTCGTCTTCCGGCTCAAAGCAGAGCTGCCTGCTGCGCGTTCATTCTTCACATAATCCTTTACATACAGAACGGAAAACCACTAAGCTGAAAACAAATCACCAAGCGCATGCTACCGATCGCTCCGGTATCCAAACTTTGCATCAATTTCGCGATCTCACTGCTTTTGCTGCTACGCCGTTCCGCTTCACTTTCATCGTAACTTGAACAACTTTACTTTGTTTCTTAGCAACAAAATACAGACCATAATTATTTGTTGAAGATGTGAGATTTCCAATAACACGTGCCTGTTTAACATCTCCCTCATGGCACTGATTTGGCCAGATGCCTCTCTGCTCCTTCACCTCAGAAAAGAAGACTTGGTGAAAGAAAATGAAAGAGGGAGAAGGATAAACTAAAGATATTATAGAGATAATTTAAATAAAGGAAACTGGTTGAAAAAGTGTTGGTAAGTTATGAAAGGAGACTTGTAAATATTCTGGTTAATAGGGAAATGAGAGATCACTGTTTTCCTGCCACTGTTGGCTGAATTTACAACAATGTAAGAAAATGAAAGGGAGGAAGAACAGTTTGGTCTAATATTAGGTGGAAGTGTAAGAAATAATCTTAACACTGTTATTTATTCTCCTAGCTCTGGACCACACAGACTCTGGCCTTGGCATGTTCGGCTGGGTGCTGGTTGGACTTTCTCTCCTGCTGGTGCTGGTCACGTTCCCTCTCTCCATCTGGATGTGCTATAAGGTCAGCTGGTTATCAAATCTAAGTTAGACCTGGTTTTAAAGCAAACACAAACTAATTTAATTACATTTTTTGTGTTAGCATATATTTGACTAGTCCGGTAGACTTGGTTTGATTGGGAACCAAAATTGAAACTTTTGTTACATTTTCAGCTGGTGCGGTTCGCTTTCACACTACACTGAGTCAAATGAATCAAACCATTAGGAAACCTGTTCCCCCAATCGCCTGTGGTGGCGCTGCACCAAGCAAACAACACAAAAACCTATGAGGTAGACACAGAGCGCAGCATCCTTTTTCACAGAATAGAAACAGAAATGTAGGATTTCTCTTTTGTTTAGTAAAAGCCCACAAGTTATTTCTCTATTTCTCCCGCTAGCGCTAGACTCACACATTTGTTTTGTTGTTACCCAGAATTCCCTAAACTTCCTATTCACTTCCTGCTTATGGAGCGGTCTCCGGTCTGCTTGCATCTTATGCCTTCGAACTGCAGCAGAGTTCAATTGCTTTTCACTTTTCACAATGGACCTCTCTCTTTTTTTATCCAGAGCTGTACGTTGAACATGGTGGAACTTATAAGTGTCTCGTTTTTACCATGACTATATTTATTTTGATTTTATTTATTTTACATATTAAAAATACAGAACGTATCCTTGTGTTTTCTCTGTTCAGATAGTGAAGGAGTACGAGCGAGCCATTATCTTCCGCCTTGGGCGCATCCTGAAAGGAGGAGCCAAGGGACCGGGTACGTCTGGGTTTAAACGGCTCCGGTTTTCACATCGCCTCATTTTCTTTAACTTATTTTTAGCAACAAAGATAAAAATATATTTATGTTATATATACTAGAGGGGACTGTTTGGTTGAGAGCTTGGAAGATAAATTGGATGTGATGACAACATAACAGGGCATCCTTAAAAAGTCTTAAATACTTTTAAAACGTGTAAATTGGCCTCAAGTAAGCTATTGTATTTAGATTTTTTTTTGCTTGCCGGACTTTTCTGTGCGGAAAAATTTTGAATCGCAGGCGGATGTCTTCATTTGTTCTGCAACTTGAGATGGTTGAGGCTACCGCTAACTAGCTGCTAATATGAATTTGCTAGCTGGCTAGGTAGCTTTTTATTTGTCTATCATGGTGGACGACGATCATTTCTGCCACTGGCTCACTTCTGTTGCCAACCCATATGAGCCAGTAGGATCCCTATATCTATAGTTTTTTGGTCTTAAATTTAATTCAAGCTAGCATTAAAAGGTCTTAAAAAGTCTTAAAAGTGACATTATAACACTGGGTCATTCTTTGAGCTTTGGAGTTCTTGTGAAGAAACAAGAACATGTAGAAAGCATTCACTTGTGTTCGTTGATTGGTATTTTCTTCAGAAACTTTTTTATTTAGCAATTTTCCAAATTCTTTAGAAATTGCCTCATAACCCAGACAGATGAAGAGCAACAGTCGTTTCTCTAAGTCCATTGCTGATGTGTTGCCAGTCACGGAGACCGAAGCATGCAATCATCCATCCCTGTGCACAGCTGCAGTTTCATCAGCAGAGTCTGACTTGACAGCTTTTCTCATTATTGTGTTTACACTGGTAAATCTTATTTACGTTCTTGTGACACAACAGGGTTGTTCTTCATCGTACCGTGCACCGACGTCTTTATCAATGTGGACATGCGAACTATCATCTTCGACATCCCGCCACAAGAGGTGCGACTTGCTTTTTATACACTTATGGTATATTTCAAGCATTTATTATTTTAGTGATTATGGCTTAGAGTTAATAAAGAAACAAAATTCAATGTCTAAGAAAGTTAAAACAGCACAAAGCAAATAAAAACTGATTTTAGTGTAAAAATGCTGTGATAACTAACCTTCAGATGAATTTGTTGAGCTCCAACATGAAAATGTTCCCGTTCTGTCAGGTTCTGACCAAAGACTCGGTGACGGTGTGCGTTGATGGCGTGGTGTACTACCGGGTCCAGAACGCCACCCTGGCCGTGGCCAACATCACCAACGCGGACGCTGCCACGCGGCTGCTGGCCCAGACCACCCTGAGGAACGCCCTGGGCACCAAGAACCTGGCGGAGATCCTGTCCGACCGCGAGGAGATCGCTCACAACATGCAGGTAGAACACACAACCCCTCCACCATTCATCAAAAATGAAGGTTTGTTGATTTAGTTCGGCTATGATTCTCTTTCCTTGTGCTTAACCTCCTTCTCAAAGTATCGTCCTCTAAAATAATCTACAGTATGGAAATGAAGCTTCGTTTCAATGTGACGTCACACTTCCATGAACTTTGTAACTGGCAGCCATCTTGGTAGGCAGTTGCTTTTGAGTTGCTGTGACAACAATTAGAACTAGTTCTTGCTTTGTTCCTATCTACCTTATAAACAATATAAGTACATTACAACTGCTTGAGTACTGTAGTACTTGCGGCCGAGCTAGCAAAATTAGCTTAGCTAATGTGGCTTTTATCTGCTAGCTAACATGGACATGTACTTACCCTGCCAGTCACCAGAAACTTGTTTTCACAAGAAGAGTTATCGATTCCGGCAGCAGCCATTTTGTTCATGTATCTTTCTCTTGTACGGTGGTTCAGAGTGTCCACATATTTTCTTTATGTTGGTCTCGAACCCGTGGGTTCGCTATGCCTCATGATGCCATTGCCTACCAAGATGGTGCAGACAATGAATGAATAGTTCATAGTGGGAATTATGAACTATTCATTCATAGTTCCCACAAGTCTGGTTCAGACTTGTAGGAACTATGAATGAATTAACTAAATTTTTAAACATGGAAAAGCAGCATTTACACATTTAACTGGCCATTTTCAAGATTACATTTAGGAAACGGAGCAAAAAGAGCAACATAATTGGCACCAAGAAAAATCTGAAAGTACAATTTAATAGCACTGTGCCAAACATCATTTTGAAAAGTTAAAGCATTTAAAGAAGATTAGCTACACAGTGAAGAGTAGCCAGGAAGTTAGTTGTGAATGTTGTAGGCCACTCTGGACGAAGCCACACACGACTGGGGGATCAAGGTGGAGCGCGTGGAGATCAAGGACGTGAAGCTGCCTCTGCAGCTGCAGAGAGCCATGGCGGCCGAGGCGGAGGCGAGCCGCGAGGCCAGAGCCAAGGTGAGGCGGAGCGCAGCGCCGTCAGCCAGGATGACTGATTTATCACCATGAATCTTAAACAATACGATAAAGGCCCATTATCCCTTCATGTGGCATTTAATAATGTCGTGCTGAGAAGCTCAACATAAAGGCTTAATTTAGGCTACGTTCACATTTCAGCCTGAAATGACCCAAATCCTTTTTTTTTTCTTGCTGTGGTCGTTCACACTTCCAAATATGTCCCACTTGTATGTGAACTATAAACGACCTGTAAGTGTCCCGCATGCGCAGTAGAGGGCGCAGTAACGTCTGACGTAACGAAAAAAAGAAGTGCTTAGTGCTACACGCTCATGTACAGTAGGTGGCGGTATGCTCCTGGGAGCTGCTTCCGATCTGCCATAATAAAATAAAAAGAAGAAGAAGAAGCCGTGCTCGGTGTTTACGTGAGTAAACATGGATGCTAACGGTGGAGCATATCTTCAGATTTTAAAGTTGTTGTCCGACTGGAGTCGGCATATTAACAACTTAGTCCTCATAGCCGTCCGCCATGTTTATTGTTTTTGTCCCGGACTCAGATTAGTGACGTTTGTCGAGTATCGATGACGTTCAGGCATACCCGGTAGAGCGGGGAGGAGAGAGTTGGTGACCAAATACGGGCAATTTACAGGATAATACTAAAACGGGAGCACGGCGGGAAAGAGGATAAAATACGGTCGTTTCCCGACCAAAACGGGAGACCTGACAGGTTCAGGTCGGATGAATGCAAGCCGACCGAATAGACTCGGTCACATTTAAAATGATCAGATACGTATCGGATTTAAGAACACGTATCCAAATATCCTGGAAAAAACAACGATCTGTGATGTTCAGACTGACGTGAAAATATTAGATACAGGCCACATTAGGCTGCAGTGTGGACGTAGCTTTAGTGTTTTATCTCTGGAAAATCTGGGAGTAGTTGTTTGAATCTTAGGTTTTATGTGGAGATGAAGGCTCTCCTCTTCCTCCTGCAGGTGATCGCGGCTGAGGGCGAGATGAACGCGTCGCGGGCCCTGAAGGAGGCGTCCCTGGTGATCTCTGAGTCCCCATCGGCTCTGCAGCTGCGCTACCTGCAGACCCTCAACACCATCGCTGCCGAGAAGAACTCCACCATCATCTTCCCGCTGCCAATGGACATTTTGCACAGCCTGAAGAGACACTGAGGGAGAACCCCCACACACACACAGACACTCAGAGACGGGTCAGGTCGGCCTTCTGCCTCTGAAAGCAGCTGTTTGGATTTTAAAACTCCTTAAATTGTTTTAACTGAACGATCCAAGAAACCTCAAACCAAATCTCCTGCTGTTAAATCAAAGATAAACACACATCCACACCTAACCTGTCCTGATGCTATAACAGCATTTCACCACATTTCAGCCACACACTGCAAAAACACAAAATATTTACCTCCATTCTAGTTTCTACTGCAAACATCGTAGTACACTTGAAGTAAGACAAAACTCAAAAGTAGCATTTCAGCAAGAAATAGGAGCTTGTTTTAAGTAAATAATTTATTAATATTGATCAAAAAAGTTGTAGTTCCACTGATATTATTGAAACAATATGCTTGAAAAATTACTTACAAGTTTTTTTGTTTTTGTTTTTTGCTGGAAAGTTACTTGTTAGTTTTGTCTTATTTCTGATGTGTGAAGTTATTTGCGGTAGAAATGAGACCAAATGAATTTGGTAAGATTTTGTGTTTTTACAGTGTAGGGAGATTTTATTCACATTTTTAGCAAACCGAATACTTTCTGTTAATCTATTAAATATAACGTACAACATGTTAGCTGAACTGTTTGTAGCATGTTGTGATCAGGCATTACATTATGACCACTTCACTAAAGATCGGGATCAAAAGTAGCGACTTTGACGCATCATCTGGATTCTTCATTGAATCAATGAAAGATCCGACTAAAATGTTTTTCCTTTCACTCACTGTTCATCCGGCTGCTGGTTCTGGATCCATGTTCTTTAATCTGATCCATTTCTTCCTGACTCATAGGATGTTAACTTTCTCCCTGGTTGATCCAACTTTCCTGCTCCGTCTTAGAAATTAACTGTTAATATTTTAAATTAAAAAACACATTTAGTGAATCTTATAGTTAAGTATCCAAAATGTCATTAATAAATGCTTGAAAAATGTATGGTTTTTTTCTGGAAAAGTGTGAAATCTGAAAAAGAAACCCTGAATTCCAACATCATATTTTTTTTTCACTCCCACCAGTTAGTGGTCATAATGTTTTGACTGATCAGTTTGTGCTGCTGCAGCAGTTTAGTAGTTTTCTGCAGAAAGTGAGTGGAATCACATTTTTATCACAGGAAGAAGGAAAACCCTCCAACTACACTTTACACTCTGTGGTTGGAGCAAATTTACAACAAAAAACTGGAAATTTTGAAATTAATTTAAGAAAATTTCTGCCAAAAATCCTGAAAACATGAGACAAAAAAAAAGGAAATTTCTGAATAAAAAAAAGATTCAGAAATTATTTTTACACATTTTTTACAGGAAATTTACTAGAAGATTTTTGACTTTCAGAAATGATCTGAGTTTCAAAAGTTGAAAGTTTTTGAGTTTTGAAACTCAGAAATTTCTACTGTTTTTTTTCTCAAAAATTTCTTAGAATTTTTATCTACAATTGCCCTAATATGTTGTAATTTTTACATGTTTACTTTTGAAAAACAAAAACCATAAATTTAAAGCTTTTGTCAACAACTCCATACACAACACCAGAGCTGAGGATGTTCAAAGTTTATGCATCTTATTTTTTACCAGCTTGTTTTCTGTGATTTTTAAATTCAATATTTAATATTTATGAGGACTTTAAATAAAGACTCGACCCACAGACACATTTGTGAGCTGGTTTGTGAATGAAAGACGACAGAAATATGTTGAATTTAGTTTATTTGAAACGGAAGCAGCTGCATTTCTTTTTAAAGGAGTCTGGTTTCTGGCGATAATTAAAAAATAAATACAGAAATGAAAGAAATCAGCAAACAGGTCCTGTACCTTTAAAACGATAAACGAAATGAGATTAAGGCATCGCTTGTTTTCCATCTGAGCTGCGGATTCAATATAAAATTAGAACAGTCTTCGATAAAAGTTTAAAAGTGCAAAACAAAATGTCTCCTGTTGGTTCTAATACAAACAAAGGCACTGATGTGGCACTACTGGCAGAAAAACAAGCTAAAAAACTAAAACAAACTGAGCTGGAAGCTAAGAAACAAAGCCTTTCCTGGCGTTCGTTGCATGATGCTTGAAGAGGAAGAGTGACGATGGCGGCGATTCGCTCACAGAGCCAGTTCTGCCATGGCCCGCTCCAGCGGGTCGCTGGTCCAGTAGTCGTGGTCCCAGCCCAGGAACCAGCCGGTGAACGTGGGCGGCTCGAAGCCCTGCTTGATCTTGACGATGGGGGTCCGGGCGTCTCTGTTGGCCGGGTCCGTCTCGATGTAGCGCACCGCTGAGGGAGCAGGAAGCCATCTTTACTGATTTCATCAGGGTCTTAACTGAATGTTCTTAAAGGGCCGGTTCAGCCAGAATATACTGATAAAACCAATTAAACTGGTAAAATACCAGCATTCAGTAAGTGATTCTTAAAATTAAATCAAACATCCTTTCAATCAAAATGACAGATTTTGTGGTGCTAATTTAGTAAAGATTTTTTTACAATACTTGCGTTATATGTGGCTTTTTAATAATCGCCATATCGATCACAGACTATAACCTGAGGCTGAGGCAGCTGTCACTTTTTTTGGCCAATTTTGAGAAAAAAAGTGCAGTAAAAATCAGAAAAAATTTTTGATTTTGTGAATTTTGCAGATTAGTGAAAAACTGGAGGGACTTATTGATGTAATTTGGAGTCCAGAGGGCCACATATAAAGCTAGAGTGGGCCAGATTTGGCCCCTGGGCCTCGAGTTTGACACCTGTGACTTCCCAACATAAAATGGAAATCCGGTATTTAGCCCTTTTTGATCTGAAACAATAATGATCAAACAAATTTAAAAATGTGTTTTATTTTAATAAGGCAACAGTTTGAATCCCTTTTTATGGCTTTGAATCATTAATGATATACAGATTTTTAAAATTTCTTATTTTTGAGCAGGTAAAACTAAAAATTAATTTGATTTAACTAATTTTGTGACCCACCAGTATTTCAAATTAGCCAGTTTTGGCAAAAAGTTTGGACACCACTATTCTAGAACAGCAGTACATCTTAGTTCACTAAATTAGACAAAACTTTAGTTACGAGTTACAAATAACTTTTCAGCAGGATATAGGAGCTTGTTTTCAGTCAATAATTCCTTAATATTGATGAATAGTTCTAGGTTATTTATAACATGGGAAAAACGTCTTGTAATAAGTGAATTAATCGGCCAGTGCAACTAGAACTTGGTTGCTAGGCGACGGGATGGGCGTTGCTAGGTAACAGCGGAATATTCTACCAATGGAACAAGAACTTAAGGAATTATTTACTTAAAACAAGCTCATGTTTCTTGCTGAAAAGTTACTTGAAAGCTAGTTTTTTCTTATTTCAAGAGTACTGAGTTATCTGCACTAGAAACTAGACTGAAAATAGTTAAGATTTCGTGTTTTTACGAAAGTTTCTTTAGTTTCTGTCTGTAAGGTGTGAATATTTTCTGTTTATTCTCACCAGACGCCATGGCTTCAGTTTTTTCTTCCTCCTGAGCTTCATTCCCGATCCAAACAAACACCTGAAGTGAAAAAGGTTTGGTTCAGGTTATATCATCGTCCTCATTAGCACAGAACTGATAGCAGACAGGAAGTTGTGATGTTTACCTGCTCCCAGGTGTCGAGGATCATGACATCATCAGTGGCGAGGTCATCCTGGGTCATCTCCCCGGGAACCTCCTCGATCTGTGAGGGAGAACGGTTGTTGGGTAAACATTTTGGGTGAACCGAAGCTGGTATCCCGTCTTAATTAGTTCTTTTTTTTCTCTGGACATTGTCAGGAGTTTTAAAATTTGTTGGGAAAAACTTACGATAAAGTTCCCGGTTTTATTGGAGCAGGCAAAGAGTCGCGGCGGGTGAGCGTCCATCTTGTCCTTGAGTCTGGTGGAGGTGCGGTACTCTGCCTTCCCGCCCAGAGCGGCCCAGAACTGATCTGGAAAAATAACACGCCGTCACTTTAAGAACCCTTTGTCTTCTAGTAAACCAGGTTTACTGTAGCTAATGACCGCCTTACACTGCAAAAACACAAAATCTTACCAAGTACTTTATAATACAAATATCGTAGTTCACTTGAAGAAAGACAGAACCAACTTACAAGTAACTTTTCAGCATGAAACAGGAGCTTGATTTAAGTGAATAATTCCTTAATATTGATGTTAAAGTTCTAGTTCCACTGGTAGATTATGTCACCTTTAAAATCGGAATTATTTCTGGAATAAGTGAAATAATCTGTCCATATTTAATCATATTAAGGAATTATTTACCTAAAACAAGCCCCTATATCTTGCTGAAAAGTAACTTCTAAGTTAGTTTTGACTTATTTCACTAAATATTTGCACTAGACGATGATTTCTTGGTAAGGTTTTGTGTTTTACAGTGTGCTCACCAGTTTCTCCTCCCTCTGAAAGCTCGTCGGACGCCGACACTCCCAGGATGCCGCACAGCTGCTGAGCTCCCTGCTTCTCCGTGTCGCTGGCGCCCACTCCCACCCACAGGGAGGCGCCGTCGGGGCTCACAAGAACGAAAGCGTCATTGGAGTTCAGGTTGGAGGCCACGGCGTCGAGCTGCAGGAACACAGAGAGGCTGAAGGCTAACGGGCTAAAACAACACAAAATCTACTTTTGCTTTAGTTTCTAATGCAAAACTAACAGGGAGCTTTTCAGGGAAATATAGGTGCTTGTTTTAAAGGTGACCTATTATGATTCCTTGAACAGGTTAGGATGGAAAATTGTAATGAAAAATGTTCATTACAATTTTTGCACAAATAATTCTTAGATAATCAGACTTTAGTCTAATTAGTTCTGCTTATTTTGAGCTGTTTTCGGGCATCTTGTCACTTTAAATCCAGATAAGCTGCTGCTATTCTAAACGTTTACACTCACATGTAAAAATGACTGCAAACAAATGTGTAATTATACAATTGTGTAATTGAAAAGCAGAAGTGGACCCTCCTGCGCTACAACAAGAATGCAGGTTCCTGTATGGCAAGTCGACAGCAAAACACTTGTCTTTTCCAGCAGCCGTTGTACAGTGGTTAAAACTAGCTGACCAAACTTGCAGAAGCTCAGCTTGGGTTGCTAGGTGACGGGCGGAACTCTTCTGGGGTTCCTAGGTAACAGCTGAGTTCCTCGGTTGTGACTTAACTATCAGGAAGTTTGTGAAACGACTCATTTTCCAGACACCAAAAAACATGAAACAATAACCACCAGAGTGATTTTTTTTTAAATATTTCGACTGTTTTTAGAAGCAGTAGAAACCCAAAGGGTTTATTAAAAACGTGCAAAATGTGAATTTTGCATAATAGGTCCGCTTTAAGTCAGTAAATCCTTAATATTAATGAATAAGTACTAGGTATAATTGAAATAATCCGACTATGGAATTAGAACCTTTCATTAATATTAAGGAACTATTGGCTTAAGTCAAGTTTGGATTTATTGCTGACAAGTTACTTGTAAGTTAGTTTTGTCCTATTTAAAGTGTAATAAGGTACATCGGTGGAACATGAGTCAGACGCATATCTGAGATAAAATCACACCACAAACTGTTTTGTCATTGTTTGCTTCCATAGATATCTGCGGTCACATCAGTTTCACTGCAGAATTAGATAGATGGAATTAAAACAGCGCCACAGAAATGCAAGTTTTAGAGCAAAGCAATGAAAAGTGAGGGAGTTAAAACACCCAGATCCTCCCTGTGGGGTTCCTTAATGTTGATTTAAAAGTTTTAGTTTGACTGGAACATTATTTAAGTTATAACAAAACATTTTTACCATATGAACAGTGAAATAATCTGCCAGTGAAACTGAGTTTTTATCATGTTAATTAACTTTTTAACAACATTGATGTTGTTAAAAAGTTACTTGTAAGTTAGTTTTCCCTTATTTCAATTAGATATTTGCAGTAGAAACTGGACTAAAAATACTTTCAGTTTTTTTGCAGCGCATCAATTCGTAGTCAAACAAGAGCAAATGGTGTTCGGGGACTATTTTCAGCAGCGGATTAATACAGATCTAGAAGGTTTATGGTGCCAGCAGGACGGCGCCTGAAAATAAACTACAGTGTGTCTGTTAATAACCGAGCAGACCTCTCTCTGCGGCGCTGCACGGCGTTTAATCTGCTCTGAGGCGCAGAGGAATCAGCTCTGCTCCGGCTAAGCAGGCGACACTTGTTAAGGCTGGCGCCGGGCCTCTTCACGGGATAAATCGACTCCAAATAGATAAACAAGAAGCAGACAGAACGACGTGACGATCACCACTCACCTCCACGGCTCTGGTGTGCCCCGCAGAGTTGGAGCGCACCTGGAAGAGCCGGGTCTCTGCCGGAGCCGACTGGCCTCCGTCCCTGGACGTCCCGCCCCTGTAGACCACCATGGGCTGGCTGCCGAACAGGCTCATGAGGTGGGCCGGCTCCTTGCCCTGGACCACCCTCACCTGGCGCACAGACAGCAGCGTTAGCCGGCCCAGACGGGACGCTCAGAGCTCAGAGCTGTGTGTTATCCACATCATCAAATGCTGATCAAGATCAACGTCATCAAAACGATCAATGAATACAATCATGTTATTGTCTACACAATCACTGCTGAGTGCAAACATATGACTGGAAATGTGAGTTGTCATTAAAACGCTCTACAAGCAGGTTGAGACTCAATCACTGTTAATCCATGTGCAAACATTTTGATGGAAAGTTTAGTGGAAGGATAAACTGATTAAATTAATGCAACTGCTTACTAGCACTCTCTACATGTAGGGTAAGCCATGATAGACCATCTCTAAACAAGCTGGCTGTTCACTAATATACAAACATATTGATGGAAAGCTTAGTGGAAGGAAAAAGTATATGTCGGCAAGCTACAACTGTGGCTTAACCACTCTGAGTTGTCATTAAAATGCTCCACAAACAGGCTAAGACTCAAGGATCATCACTAAAGAAGCTGGTTGGTAACCATAGTGCAAGCATATTAATGTAAAGTTTAGTGGAAGGAAAACTGTTTTTAAAAAATCTACAACTTCTGACTGGACAGCCATTGACACCTTCCATATGGAGAGTAAGCCACAAAAACCTAATTTCTAGTAAAGCCAACTATCCAAGCATTCATCTCAAGTTTTTAAAAAAAGATTTTCCTTCCACTAAACTTTTCATGACTATGTATCCATGTTGGTGAACAGCCAGCTTATTTAATGACTTAACCTTCTTGTAGTGTCTTATTGACAACTCACAGTTGAATCTTGCCTACATATTTCTACCACACTTTTCCTTCCACTTAACTTTCAATCAATATGCTTTCACAGTGTGAACAGACAGTTTATTTAGGAATCGTTTATTGTGACCTTCTCTATCAACCTGTAAGCCACGATGCCACATTTTTATGTTAAAATTCCCTTTTAGATTTTTTTTAGGTCCCCTTTAATTCTTTTTTATTAACTATGAGCTGAAAATCATTGAAATTAAAAGAACTGAACGTTTTAAATACGTTCTGTAATAAATTGTTCTATGCTGCAGTTTTTATAATAAACACCAGATGGCAGCAGAGAGTTGAACTGTGGCAGTTAGGAGACTCGAAGTCATGTCCGCCATCTTTATTTTTAGCTGTGACGCGGCGCCGTCAGTCAACAATCCAGATCATGCTAATCCCGAAGAGCCAGGAGAGATAAATATTTACAGACGAGCTCCGGATTAGATCAACAGACGTGATGAACGTGTGAAACATGACGTGTGAAACAACACGTTCATCACGTTTGCAGCGCAGTTTGAAGTTTGTCACTTCCTGTTGGATGAATCGCCGTAGTCAGCAGGGAACGGAGCGAACAGGAAAGCAGAAAACGGTCTAGTTCATGTAAAAGTCTGTAGAATGTTTATTATTTATGTGGTTTTAAAAGAAAGTACACCCTGCCCAAAAACAAACAGCTGATTGATTGATTGAGTGAGAAAGTAAGTACACCTTTCAGCAGAAATAACTCATTCACTTTCCGTCTAATTCTTCCTTCCAGTGTTGCTTCACTGTTTTTGCACAACTCCCACCACAGCGATTAAATCAGACTGAGGTCCAGCCTTTGACTAGGACATTGCAACACTGTGCCTTTTTTCTTGTTTAGTCTGTGCGGTTTTTAGATAAACTTCAGCTTCCAGACTGGTGGCCTCACATTGGGTGAGGCCACCAGTTCAAGGTCGACCCAGTGACCCCAACATGCCCACATCACCACACTGCCACCACCGTGCCTACATGATGAGTGTGAGCAATTTTTCTCCATTCAGGGTTTGTTCGTTACGGACAAATATCTCCACTTTCATGGCTAAGACAGCAAATGCTTTAGTTACTATTTCCCCGTATTAAGGAAGCAGCAGGGGTGTACTTAGATTTAAACAGATTTCTCTTGTGATTTTATAAACATTAAAGTCATTGACTGGAAATGTGCAAAATTAGTTTGTCTTGCTCAAATCTAAAAGTTCTATGGAGATCTAAAACAAATTTAGATCTCCATAGAACAGAAGGAGGGTGTACTTTCTTTTCAAAATAACTGTAGGTGCACAAACTTAAATTTTGCAATAGGATTTATTTAAATTAAAACAATTTTCCAATAGAGGAAAAGGGTTAGTTTGGAGATGATGATGTGGCAGAAGGACAATTTCTACAACGGAAAATAAAGGCAACTGTAGATAGAAAGGGGAGTAAATTACTGCCAAAAAACTAAGATATTTTTAGATTAATCTCAAAATTTTTCTATAAAAAAACATGGAAATTTCAGTGTTGGAAAAATTACAAATTTGCTAGAAACAACTCAGAAATTTTGAGATTAATCTCAGAAAAATTTCTATTTCTAATTGTTTCAAAAGTTTAACTTTTTTACTTTTGAAATTTCTGAATCTTTCCTCAAAGTTTTTTACTTTTGGAGTTCAGAAATGTCCTTTTTCTTCCTAGAAAATTTCTGAAATTTATGACAAAATTTCTGACCTTTTGGCAGAAATGTACTCATCCTTTTTATTTCTTTCATCTACAAAGGCCCCAGTACGCCGTCGTTGTCTGATTCTGCATGAATGGATTGTTTGCTTGCAGCAACATAAACACAAAATGTTTTCCATGCGAGGTGAGGTCAGAGGCAAAGGTCATACGGTTAGTTCAACATCAGCAGAGGAGAAGCAGGTGGGGAGGGAAATACCTGCGTGGTTATAGGAGCACCAACAACCTGAGGAGGCGGGGCAGAAACCAACAAGCAAAGAAGCAGCGGAAGAAAAATAACAACAGAACGGGGAATGAAAGGATGGAAAGGTCAGGAGGAAACGGAGCCGAGAGTTCATGAGCGTAAGGAAAGAGGAAGTCGCCATGACAACAACGAGTCGCACCTGGACAGGACCACCGCCGAGCTCGTCGTCCAGCTGGGAGCCGAGGATCGCACAGGCGCCGATTTCATCCTGACTGGAGTCCGATCCCTGCCTGGAAAACAAAACCAAACATTTTGGAAACAGAAAAGTTATGAGGAAGTTTTCAGACGGTGAAAAGCCACAAAACGTCAGAGGGCTGTATTAATTTAAAGTTTAGTGGAAGGAAAATCTGTGGTAGAAAATTATTAAAAATTCACTGCAAAAGCAAAGAAAAAATACTTTTGGTCTAGTTTTTAGACTAACTTACAGGTATGTTTTCAAGAAGATATAGCAGCTTGTTTTAAGTAAATAATTCCTTAATATTTATGAAAAGTTCTAGTTCCATTGGCAGATTATTTAATTTATAAGATGGGAGAATGTTTGGTTGTAAATTAAATAATCTACAAGTGGAACTAGAACTTTTTCAACAATATTAAGGAATATTTTGCTAAACACAAGCTCCTGTATTTTGCTAAAAAGTTACTTGTAAGTTAATTTTGTCTAATTTCAAGTGCCAGAAACTAAAACATTAAGATTTTTACAGTGGAAAGATTTTATTTACATTTTTAACAAACCAAACACTTGCTTACCTTTATATCAAGATGTGAAATATAACATGCACTAAAATATTTGTATTAGAAATTGAGGTCACTGCTGTATCTAATAATACTAATAAAAGTTTAGTGGAAGGAAAACATATGGTACAAACAGGGATAAACACAACCTTAAGATTTAAAATCAAAGCCAATTTGGGCGACCGCTGTGAGGCTTAATAAACTTTGCTGAAGCAGACGCGTTAGACGAAGGAAAGGTGCTGAAGTGCGGCGTCTTCTCACCACATGTAGATGATGTGTCCCTGCCGTCCTCCATGGCGGTAGTTGTACAGGATGATGTAGCTGTCTCCTCCGAAGAACTGTCCATATGTGGACGGATCCACCGCCACCTTATCGGATCCCTCAATACGCCAGATCTGACATGGTGACGAACAAATAAATCAGTATTTGTCTTAATTGTCTTAAATATTTCCACCTGAAATATTCTGCTAAACTCACAATATTAAGACCAATAGAAACTATGATTTAATACTGCAGATTAATGAGTGTTGTGTTACTGTAATGCTTTTACATTTGCTGCTCATTCTGAGTTAAAAGTAACTCAGAAAGTTAGCAGAGAGAATTATGGAGCCCCCTAGTGGACATGGGGGGATTTTATTTTCTTTTGTGTTAAATTGCAAAAGTACAAGAAAAAATAAATTAAATTCTGAAAATAAAGTCATAATATCACGGCTTTTTTTCTTGTATTACTTTGATTTTATTCTCATATTATTTTGACTTTATTCTTGAAATTTAATTAAGATCAAATTATTTAATCTTTATTGTCGTATTTTAACTTTATTCTCGAAATTTTACGACTTTATTCTCTCACAGGTTAAGAATATTCTGGTAATATTATGACTTTATTCTGACATCATTTCAACTCTTGTATGGTTATTCTCATAATATTATGACATTCTTGTAATTTTGACTTCATATTATTTTAACTTTAATCTTGTACAACTTTGCTCTCAAACAAGTTTATTGTCATAAAAATAAATATCGTTGTAATATTCTGACTTTATCCTTTTGGTTTATTTTTTGTAGTATGGCTCTAATACTCCATCGTACTTTTGCGATTCAACGCAGAAGAAAAGAAATCCCCCCGATGTCCAGTAGGGGGCTCCGTAGCTAACTGAGAGCTGCTCGTTGACCAATCCCGTCTCACCTGCTTCTCTCCGCTGCCGTCGTCCACCATGCCGTGCTGCGCCGCCATGGCCGACGACTCGTGCAGGCTGGCGGCGTCAAACGCCACCTTCTCGATCTTGGCGATGCTGTTGGCGATGTAGGCGACGCCCAGACCCTCAGTCTGGTCTTTGTCGCGCCAGTTCTTGAAGAACTGCTTGAAGAGCGGTGTCTCGCCCGACTCCGGCAGGATCTGGACCTCCGTGTGTTTGGGGTAGCCCATCTTCTTGATGAACTCGTCGGCTGCCTTCAGCGCCGCCTTTCGTTCGTCCATGTTGGCGTCTTTGCCTGGAGAAAGAATCACTGAGTTCAGCTTCCGCTGCTGGGAGAAGTACTTCCTGTGACGAAGTTTACGCCGACCTTTCCAGATGAAGATCTTGCCGTCGGAGCCGTGGTCCAGGATGAAGCAGTCGCCGGACTCCAGGGCGCTCTGAGCGAACGGGTTCTCCGCCGCCACCAGAGTAACGGTCATGCCGCCGCTGGCATTGGAAACCTGGAACATGTGAAACAGGAAGAGTCATGTCCCAGTACCAACCAGTACGACGTAAAAAACCAACCAGAATGAGGACGGATCTGTCCGGAAGTCCACATCACCCCGAACTGAGGAGAATCTGGAGAGTTGGCATTGGACTGGCTGGGATTACAGCTTCCTGTTGCAGTAAACTGAGCTCTAGCGCTAAAGCTAAGTTTAAGTGGTAACATTATTTTGATGTTGATGTCAATAAAGCTAACATCCTGTAGCAGCTAGTTCTGCTACAGCACTTCCGCTAACTTCCTGTTGTGGCTGTAGCTTTGCTTAAGCAGGTTTAACAAACGTTTCCCCTGACATGACCACTTTCACTGCGTTTTTCAGGTCACCTGACTCAAATCGCCTGGTTTTGAGCTGATGTTTACAAGCTGTAAAAGTGACTGACACACCAACGATTTGGATGGTTGAGCAAATGGTGTGGGATGTTTGTAAAGCAGTTAATAGGCCACCTATAAATCCAGACAATCTGTTTTATTATGTTTACACACATAAACTAGAGAAAGTCAAACAAGTGTAAAACCTTCAGAAAGGAGAAGTTTGGTTTTGGGTTATTGTTCTCTATGCAGATGACATTCAGTCGTTTGTAACACTAACCGCTAAGCCTGAGAACCGTTTAAATGTAATCAGACGAAGTGGATGTTTGATTTGATCCTCTCTCATCTGCTCACACATTCACGCTCTGACCTTGTACAGTTTCGCCCGCTTCCTGTTTGAGGCATCAGCTTTGACGTCATCCGAAGCCCCAGGAGGCAGATCTGGTTTGGGCCCCAGAACCTGTGAGCAGAGGCAGCGGTTTCAGTAAACGACTCCGTTTGTTTGGCCGTTTGCTTCAGTGGGTTTTCCGGTCGGACCTCCGTCATCTTCTCCCTCTCCGCTCCCTCGTCGCAGACGTACACCCGGGCCCTGCCGCTGCGCTCGTTGTCACGGATACCCTTGGCCACCTGCGTAGCCTTGAGCTTCTCGAAGCGGTTGCTCTGGGAGCCACACCACTGGTAGATCTCCTGCGGGATGAGAGGAAGAGCCCAGAGATAAACCAATTAAATTAGCAGAAGCAGCTGGTTTATTTGTTTCTGGTCAGATGATATTTTGTTCCATAACTAATGAGGATCTTCTCCGTCTGACTCACAGCCCCCAGGTCCAAGATGAAGCAGTCGCCCTGGTTGAAGCTGTCCCAGCTGACTGGCACCTCCGTTGCCCGGACGACACGCCGACCTTTGACCTGGAGCACCCGCTGCACCGTCACCTCATTGGTCACGACGTGTTTGAACCCAGAAGCCACGCCTCCTTTCTGGAAGGTACATTTATATTTATTTATTTCAAACAGGAAACGTAAAGAAAAGAGTAACTGAGACAGAGAAACATGTGCATGTGGGACCTTTGGATGTTAGTTTTCATCTGGAAATGTTGTGCATCCACACAACGCTGGAGGGCAAATAGACGATTCTCTTACATGCTATCGGTAGGCAGAACAATCCTGTTAGCTAAAGGAAACCTGGAGACGTCCTACCATGTACTTGATTCCAGATTTGAAGTAGCCCAGAAACGTTTTGGACTCGTGTCCCTGCACCTCGCGGTACTGGATGGGTTTCCCCCCGAGGAAGTCGTCCATCTGGACAGTAAAGATGGCCGCCGCGCCGCTCTCATCCTGGCTGCAGAAATCACCTACATCGGAAAAATAAATACACTTTATCAGTATTGTTTGTTCTTAGTCCAGAAGATACAAAGACTTTAAATTTAGCGGTGAATCTGTAAAGACACAAAACATTTTTCATTTATTTAACGATATTTCTCCATATTTCCAATTATTTTGGATCTGATTCCAGTTTGAACCAGATTTTCGCTCCTTTAGGAACCAGAATAACAACTTCTAGTGGTAAATCTGTTTTTTTGAGACACATAACCAAGTACAGTGCTCAGTTGTAGCTTTTAAAAACAAAAACACCAAACAGTATTGTGAATTTAAAACATAAATCAATCATAATCAAAGCGTAAGCCACCCAAACACAGTCTACCAACAGTCGGTTCCAATAAGGAATCAATAAAGATAAGCTTACTTCAAATAATGAAACCGTAAGCTTAAGATAATATGGTAAAACAAAAAATGGCTTAAACCAACATTTGTAATGCAAATTCATGAACTATTCTGCTTCTGGAATAAACAAACCAATAAAATGTTATTTATTTTTACTGCTAGCATGTTTGTAGGTAGAAAAAGGGGATTGGAAGTTTTATGTTTTTACTATTTTATAATATAATTCTGCTTTTAACGTGTCACCAATTCCTGCACTGTAAAAACACAAAATCTTACCAAGTATTTTTGTGCAGTTTTTAGTCAACTGTCTTAATACACTAGAAATAAGAGGAAACTAATTAAAAGTAACTTTTCAGTAAGCTATAAGAGCTTGTTTTACATAAATAATATTTTAATATTGATTAAAAAACATATCATTTTTTAATATTAAAAATTTTATTAGTTTAATATTAAAAATGTGCAAATTTTTCTTACTATAAAAATTAATAGAAAACATTTTTCTAGTATTAAAAATAAAAAATAATTTGTCAGATTATTTCACTTATAAAATGTGAATAGTTTCTTGTTGTAAGTGAAATAATATCTCCTTATTTAATCAATATTAATGAATTATTTACGTAAACAATCTCCTGTATGTTGCTGAAAAGTTAATTGTAAGTTTGTTTTGCTTTATTTTGAGATATTTGCTCAGTAAACTGGATAAAAACGTTTGGTAGGATTTTGAGTTTTTACAGTGTGGTAATAAAAAAAGGCGAAGCTGGTCATTCAGTGATTTCACATTTTATCCGTCGTCGTGTTTACTGATGTTTTTGCGAGCAGGAGAGCCGTTCTGTGCAGAAACTGTTGGATAATAAAATGTTTACAGGAATTTCAGAGAAACATGCAAAGCAGCGGAACAGTTTACTGAGAATCCAGAGGAACAAAGTCAGAGCCATCATCATCATCATCATCATCATCACGCCTTGCAAGTCAAATAGAGTCGCAACGGGAAAACTGAAAACATCTCGGTTTTTAAATATAAATACAGAGATATTTGTGTTTTCTCTAATTCTCACCCAGCCAGAAGTGGAGGTCGTACTGCAGGTTCCCGGATCGCTGCTTGATGGTGTTGAGGATGAGGTAGGCGTCGCCGGTGTAGAACCCGCCGTACAGGTTCTCCGGAACCGGCACCAGGTCGAAGTTCTCCACCCTCCACACCTGCAGACCCGGGTTCTGACCGGCCCGCTGGAACTCGGCGTGCTGCGCTGCCATCCTGCCTACAGAGGGAAACACTGCGGATGAGCCTCAGTCTGCGGCCGCCGCGCCCTTTGAGCGCCGTCACCACGGTTACGCAGATAAAGATCAGGGCTCTGGGTGGTTATTAACAAGCGTGAGGATGATTCACCGCCAAGAGGAAATCCTGGTGGTGGCAACCGAAACGCTGCATGTGCAGAAAGCCGAAGCAGGAAGAGAAAAACGTAATTTACTGCTGAACACTGTAAAAACACAAAACCCTACCAAGTAATTTAGTCTAATTTTTATGGCACATAATAAGACAAAACTAACTTACAAGTAACTTTTCAGCAGAGCTTGTTTTAAGTTAATAATGATGAAAAAGTTCTAGTGCCATTTTTATACTATTTTACGTATAATGACAATTTTTCCAGGTTAAGTTAAATAATCTGCAGTAGGACTAAGAATTTTTTGTCAATAGTAAGTATTTACTAGCTTAAAACAAGCCTCTACACCTTGCTAAAAAATACTTTAGTTTTTGTCTTATTTAAAGTGTTTTTAAGATATTTGCCATAAAAATTGAACTACTTGCTAAGGTTTTGTGTTTTTACAGTGTTCTTTGTATTAATTCCCACTTTCAGCCAAAACGTTTCACACCTACTGTCACATTTTGTCACTTTACAACCACAAACCACAACAAGGTCACAGATACGGCTGCTTAACAACTTCTGAAATCTGAAAAGTGTGGCTTGCATTTGTAATCAGCTACAGTCTTGACTTTGTTGAACCGACTGTCACTGCAGTTCCAGATGCAAGTCTTACTGGAGAGAGCCTCACTCTTCAAGTCTCGCCCCATATCCTTAATTAGATTTAGTTCTGGACTTTGACTAGGCCATTCTAACACAGATTTCTTTTTATGTATGTCATCCGCTAACAGGTTTTCTTCCATCAGCTCCCCAAGCAGAAACATGTCTGTCCTGAACACCTGCGCTCACAAATAGCAAACACTTCATCCTTATCCAGAAGATGCTCGGCGCCACAGGGACAGATTAGGTTTATCTGAACCGGGTTGTATGGAAGGCCATTAGGGACGTTACGAGAAATAAAATTCTGACAGTTAAATCTGTGATTTTTCTCTCAGAAATTTGACTGTTTTCTCAGAACAGTCAAATTCCTGTCTTTTCACAGAATTTTAACCTTTTTTCCTCATAATTAAGACTTTGTTCTATGAAATTGGACTTTTTTTCCTTCAGAATTTGGACTTTAATCTCAGATTTTTTAAAACTTATTTTTCAAAATTTTTGCTTTTTCTGAAATTTTTTTTAAACTTTCTTTTCAGAATTCAGGTGTTTTCTCAGACTTCTAACTTTAATCTCAGAATTGTAACATTTTTCTCAGAATTTAGATTTTTTTTCTCCTTCCTTATGGTTGTAACCTCGAGTTGAACATTTTATTTTTAGTTACATTTCAAGAAGCAGTTTGGACAGTAAACGCAACAGATACTGAAAACAATTAATCTGTAGCAAACCAGAACTTTACATCTTTAAAATTTAATTCCCAGCTGTTTTAAACTCGATTTTTTTTTTTGTATTTAAGAACTAACAGTTTGTTTTTCCACAGGAATGCAGTTTGAGCCCACAGACACGGCAGGAATCTGATCCCGACCCGGCAGAGGGATCAGAGGGAAGTGATGAGTCCAGGGAACCGAGACCAGCTTCCCTTTTTGTTCGCCTCGTTTCTCCTCTTCCTCTTATGTAACAGTGAAGCTCAAACACTGAAAACTGAAACACATCCTGTTACTCACAATCAAACTGATATTTTATCGTATATATTATCAGAAACTAATAAAACTAAATTAAAAAAAAGCTCATTTTAATGCTAAGCAAGACGACAGTTTGTCACACCAGATCACAGGTGGCTCTTATAAAAACATATATAATAACAAATGCTGCTTTTCAGCCACTTTTTAATTGTTTTCCTGCAATATTTGCCTTGAATTTCCACAAAAAGTGCCACTAAAAGCACCAGGAACATGTTTTCATACGTTTCACTGCAACATTTGCAGAGTTAAATCAACAAGCGATGGCAGAGTTACAACTATTTAAAGTGTTAAAATGACTCCAGCTCTTGTTGAATAACTGGAAGAGTTAAATTAATAACTCAATTCGGAAAAGAACCAAATAGACTCGACACAGAGTCGATTTAACTCTGCAAAATCTGTGCAAATATATTAGTGCACTTGAAATGAGACAAAGCTAACTTACAAGTAACTTTTAAGCAAGTTTCAGTAAATAATTTCTTAATATTGATGAAAAAGCACTAGTTCCACTGGTAGAACATTCCCACTTATCATATGGGAATGCCAGTACTTTTTAACTAAAAAAAAGCTATTTCTAGCTGAAAAGTTACTTTTCAGTTTATTTTATTTGATAAGATATTTGCACTGGAAACTAGATTAAAGTAATTTGTACCATGTTGTGTTTTTGCAGTGCGTTCGCCTGGTGACTCATGAAGATGTTTTTGGAATAAAAACAGGCTGTTGTCAAACAGAACGGGTCATACGATTGTCGCTCACCGCCTCTGCAGACGGATCGTGTCCCAGTTCGACCCACCAGCCCTTCCTGTGCGGACAGGCAGCCGGGCCACCCGTCCTCGCATACTTCGTCCCCTCCCCCACTGTCCACCAGCCTGTCTCTCTGTTGTCTGACTGGAAACTCAAACTGCGAAGAAACTGGGAATTCATTTGAAGAGAAACTACGTTTGTATTGTGCTTTGTGGTCCGTCTGCTGCTGAAAAAGAACCCAAAGGTTTAGTTAAGTGGATTTTAAGGCCTTGACAGCTTGTCTGGGGTTTCCATCCCCCACCCTGGTAAAAATAAGAGCCTTCCTCCAGCGGAGAGGAGGGGGTTTCTCATGACTCATTTGCTCCTTGAATGCCATTCTTCCTCATTCTGTTGTGATGCATCAGATACAGATCTGTGCATCCTCGCTGCTTCCCTCTGGGTTAGGGACGGCCTCCATGTTATGAAGGGATATGACAGTTATTTTTACCAACTGACAACACCACAAAATAAACTTAACCAGGCATTAAAAAATGACTGAAGACTTTATCCCCCCCCTGACAAGGCAGCTAGAAGTAGTGATGGGTGTGGCGTTTTTCCCTAAGTGAAAATTAGCTTCCCCTGAAGCTGCCATAGCCGTTAGCTTCAGGGGAAACTATGCTAGTGCTAGTTAACTAGTTAGCTTAGCTAAGACAGTTTCGTACGGTTTAATAAGCAGTTAAAGTGTCCTCAAAGAGGATCTCAAATATTTGTGGAGAGAATGAGAGAAATATCCTTAATGGAAGAGTTACAAAAAACCAAAACAAAAACCAATGAGCTAACAGGCGCTAATTCTACCAATCCAACCTCCTTTACACAGTTTGCTAATTAGCATTGATAAGTCGCTTCCTATGTGACTGAATGAAATCATTCATCAGGAAGTTTTTAATTTAACCTATATTGTAGTTTATTGCCTGCATTATCAGCCATGGTTCAGCTGTTTGAGGACAGGATGCCAAATTAGGGCATCTGGGCTCAACAGCTGAAAGGAAATGTCCCGCATGTCAACAGTAGGAGACGCACCCCAGAGTCCAACCCAACAGAAAACATGCACTGTGACAGAAAACTGATGATTAGTTCAGGAAAATCTCATATCTGACTTTCAACTCCTCTTCCTGAGTAGTTTGGTTTTACTGTCACACACTTTGAGGATGTGGAGGTAAAACTTCCTCAAAACAGTTTGTCTCCATAGAAACCAAATATGACTCATGACGGGACCAAGAGTCATTCTAACGTCTTTTTTTAACTTTTAGTTTCTGTAATGAAATAGTAATGCAAAAACTGTGCATTTTATTCTTTATTAGTTTCTTCTGAAGACAAAAATATTTAATATTAGTTTAATGTTTTGGGGGTTTATAGTTGCATTTAAAGCAATTGTGTCATAATTGTACTGTGGATGCTAAAAGACATTTATGAAGTACACTAATTATTAATAATTTTCCATTTTTAGTTCCTTTAGTTAACTTGGAAGGTCATAATAAACATTACTAGTCAATTTGTAAGGACAAACCTTGTGTTGTTAGCAAACTAAAGAGAATCTGAGCCTCAAATGTTAGGTAACTTTTAGGTAAACTAGTAAACTAATTATTTTTAGCTGAGAAAATGAGGTCAATAGGCAGAAAAGTAATTGACATAAACATTGTAATCTTTGCTAACCATGTTATTGTTTGCAATGATGCAATATGAATATAAATTAGTTTGAATAAGTCAACTCTTATCTTTGAGGGAAAACACATTTTGCAATAGGTTTACTAATAAGTAAACATTTTGAGCTCTAGAGCTCAGTTACACAAGTGAACTGCAGAGTTCACTTGTGTAACTGAGCTCTATAGTAAGGTCTATTAGCTTATTATGAATATAAAAACTAGCGAACCTTTAAATAAATTAGACTGCAAATTATGCTTTTTGTAGATCGGCAGCTTTGTAAACAAGTATGACTTATTTCAGCTGCCAAAGCTGCATTTGCTTTAGAATATCTTAGATTTGCTCTATAAAAAAAATCTGTGAACAGGCAATTGTAATAAATTGGAGTCACATTTCACAGAAAACTCTGAATAACTGAACCTAAAATAACATCTGTTTGCAACTGCAGCTCTACACATACAGAAAATCGAATTAGATTTAATTAGTAGGACCAGTGATGCAAAAAGTGGGTGGGTACTGAATAGGGGCGCCACCCAAGAGGGGGCGCCAAATTTCTATTTGGGATTTTTCTTTCTTTCTTTTTGTATTTAACAACTGTTTGTACTTTGAAAATATCTAGCTGTACCCATGCAGGTGTGAATACAGAATAAATACAAAATTCCTTGCCATATTTCCCTCATCTTGTAAGAACTGACTGCGTGTGAGTGAGTGAGTGTGCAACCACAGACATGCGAACTGCAGTTTCAGTCCCATATATGGCGCCTGCTGCGTTGCACAAAGGCAAATAAAAACACTTTTAGTCCGTTTTTAAATCTCCTCTGCAAAAGAAAAAGTCCGATTAAACAAACGCGATCCTTTATTCACCGCGCTTCCTACTGACATCAGGCCGTTATTCCAATCGAGGCCATAAATAGGCTGCAGTAAAACCCAGATTATAATTCCGTAATCTGCCTTCCTGTGATTTAAACGGAGAAGAGATGGTTAGAAACGCGGAGATAACCTGAATGTGGAGGTTGATGGACGGACGGATGGGTGGATGAATGGGTGCTGCCTGGGTGTGAGCGAGCCGATGGGGAGCGCTTCCGAGCTGCAGCCGGGGCGGAGAGGCGTCGAGTCGGCGTGGCAGAGAGCGCTGAGCCGCTGTTTATGCTGCCGGAACGGGACACACCCCGAACAGTCCCCTCCCTGACCCGGCCCGCTGCTGCGGCGTCCGAACACCAGAACGAGCATCCAAATTAACTAAACAAACTGAAAATCACTTATTTTATTCATTTTTACCCTGCTACCCCTAAATAAATAGGTTTTAAACCGAGTTGGGTAGAAACTCGTTACATTTACTCAATTACATTTACTTTTGTAACTTTTTTGGAGTGATGTATTTGTACTTTTACTTTAGTAAAAAATTCCTGGATTTTCTACCCACTGAATGAAAAGCAAACATGTTTTAACCAAAAATTCACCATAAACAGACTCAAACCTGCAGTTTCTGTTTAAGTTTCTGAAGTTTTTTTTATCGAAAGAAACTGATTTGGAAACATTTTCTTTTGCCTGATTTTGTTATTTTTTGTTACTTATATGAATTATTGTCATTTCCATCTTTAAAATAACAAAATTTCCATTTAACATTATGTTTTGGTCCAACTGATGATGTAATTTTTGAATAATAAATGATTGATAATTTGATCAGTTACTCAGTACTTGAGTAGATATTTTGCTAAATACTTTTGAGTAATTTATTGGCAGCTTCTTTTTACTTTTACTTGAATAAAAGTATGTTGAAGTAGTGCTACAATATATGTGAAAGAAAGTGGAAAATTACATTTTTGCCCCAAAAACGTTATTCTAATGGTGGAATTTGGTGGTGGCAGCATCTTCCTGTGGGAAAACCTTTATTCTCCAGGGGTAGAGAAGGTCAGAGGGGATTGGAAGATGGATGGACAGAAAAATATAAAGCTTTTGCTACATAACATTGTAGCAAAAGTTATAATGTAATGTTTTATTTCAAAGTGTATTTGTGTGTTAAAATGGTCCAGTCAAAGTCCAGACGGAAATTCATTGACACAAGACTTGAAAATTGATGTTCAGAAATGTTTTCCATCTAATCTGACGTTGGGCTATTTTATAAGTAAGAAGGGGCAAAAGTGTCAGAGCAGAGGATAACTAGCTAGCTTAATTTTTTTGTTTCTTTATTTTCTAATTCCTATCTTTCTTCCTTTCTTTCTTTACATAGCAGTAGTTATGGTGCAGTTTTAGTTAGTATGTTATCGTTAATTAATTTGAATATATTTACAGATAATTTAACATATTATGTCCTTATAAGGCCTGAAGAAAACGACTAGAAATTACTTCAGAAATCTGACTGGGTTTTAAATCACAGCTCTTTAGAACTTTGTCGCCCTCTGGTGGCGAAAATACGTAACTGCATATAACTGGCAGGAGCTTGGAAGATGAATAAAATACAATTTTTTCTTCTAAATTGTCTTTTAAATGTATACCCATGAAAACTTCTTAGGCATTTTTAGACTTTATAATTACAAACATGGCTATAAGACTTCAAAAGAGAGTTTCATCAGATAATTACAGTTCTGTTTCTTTTCTTTTAGAGTTGCCATTTGTGTCCTTTCTTCCCTTTTTCATCATTGCTGTTTTTGCAGTAGTGTACAAACACTGTATTTTAGTCCTCTTTACTTGGCATGCTCAGTCTTTCAAGGAGAAACGGAGTCTGACGTATCCATGTGGGCGGCGGAGCTGTTGCTCACCCAAGTCAAGGCCTGCGTGTTTGTGCTATAAGACATTTATGGAGCGCATTGGTACCTCCAGCCGAGAAGTGGATTCTTTAAAGCACACATGACTCACAGAAAATACTGCAAGAAGGAAAACATTCAAAAGGGATTTTAGTCACACCAAAGGCAGTAGTAATATGTTGATAGTTAATCTATGTTATGTAAGTTATGTAGACGTAATATTGTCCTCTTCAGCTGGTTGTGACTCTTTTATATTGCATGTATTGGACTCTAAATGCAATTTGTACCCCTGTTTGGACAACTTTTGGGCAGTGGCCAAGAGTCTCACCCTGTCTTTAAGGGCGAGACTCTTAAAGACAGGGTGACATTCAGGAAGAAGGAGGAGTTCAAGTACCAAAGATACTTGAACTCCTCTTGGGACAAGATCTCATCCTCGACCCAGAAAAGACACTCTATACCCTTTTCCAGAGACAACTGTCTAGGATTTGGAGATGCTGCTCTAATGAAAGCTGAAGATTACAATCTGATGAAGCTAAGAGGACAACATCATCTGCAAAACGTAGCAACCTGATCCTGATACCTCCAACACGGATCCCCTCAACACTTTAGCTGTACCTAGAAACTATGCCAATGAAGGTTATGAACTGAATCAGTGACAAAGGGCAACCTAAATACAACTCTGACCAGAAATGATAGTAATGTTGACCCCGGTTGTAGAAGGACCAAAAGAAGCTTGGTACCCCATAATCCCAAAGTACGACCCACTGGACTCCTAGAGGGACACAGCCAGACGTCTTCTCCAAATCCACAGAAACAAAACATGAACTGTCAAGGCCCTGACAACTTGTGTCTTTTTGTTTGTTTTGTTTTTTTGGGGGGATTTTGAGCTTGTAATTCTCCCATGAAGGACATAAGTGCACATTCTCTTGATGTCGTTGTGGGTTCGTTTTGAATCACCTTCATAAGATATCAGTTTGCTTTTGGGGTTAAAGTATCCAGTATTTGGTGGAGGGACTAATACCCACAAATACTTGACTCGCTTTAAGGATGCTTATAACTGTCTATTAACACTTATAAACTGAAGAGATTAATTCTTCATTAATTCTGCATTAATACATACAGTGGAAACTAATGCTAAGCTAGGTAGTTAGCTAGTGCTGAGACAGTTTCCCCTGAAGGTAGCATCTACTGTAGGGGTGTCGAACTCATTTTCATCTTGGGCCGCATGAAGGTCACAAATGTCCTTAAAGGGCCGGATGAGAGAGAATGTAACAATTAAACTACTCGTTAAGAAACTATTAAAATATTATAGCGTGTTTGATAAGTACTCCATCCATCCATCCATCCATCCATCCATCCATTTTATTTACACCCTTGTCCCTTAGTGGGGTCGGGAGGGGTGCTGGTGCCTATCTCCAGCTAACGTTCCGAGCGAGAGGCGTGGTACACCCTGGACAGGTCGCCAGTATGTCGCAGTTGATAAATACTCTTTAAAACATAAATAATTTTAACATCTTTTCACATTTATGTAATTTGGTCCCATAGAAATGAAAACTAATTTGATTTGACTTGTAAAATAATATCTAAGCACACAACTGTTATCAGTCTATGTGACCCTCTCAAATCTAAAGGGCCACATAAATAGCTATGATGGGCCGCATTTGGCCCACGAGCCTTGAGTTTGACACCTGTGGTGTAGAGGGTGTTCCAATGTTTTTGTATTTGATAGATAGATAGATAGATAGATAGATAGATAGATAGATAGATAGATAGATAGATAGATAGCTAGATAGATAGATAGATAGATAGAAGGCGCCTTCTTATTTCCTGCGATACATGCGCGCGCATAAGAGCCCTCTGATTCACGTGCGGAAAACGTCTGGTGAGGGGTGGGGAGGAAGAAGAAGAGAAGAAGTGACTTATGGGATGCGAAGTAGCCGGGCGGCTGACAGACGCACGGAGGGGGGAAGAGCGGGTGACATCCACAGGAACCATCTGAAGGAAGAGCGGGAAATAAAGAGGGGGTGTAATAAATTAACTGGTTATACGGTTCATTTGGGGCGCAACGTGCAGGTTTTGCACACCGCCATCGGATCCTGAGCGGAAGAAAAAGTTCAGATCCCACGGATCAGCGCGTGGGAGTGGGGAGCAGGATCGAGCTCCGCTGCGTGTCTCGTCATGGCAGGTAATTCAGCCTGGAGCTGGGTTTCACCCCGTCCGACCGCCGGTCGACTGCTTGGTTCTGGTTCGTAACGACTCGTTTTATGTTGCGTGGGGGTAACGGAAGCTAACCAGCTAGCCAAAGTTAGCAGTGCTAACCCTTAGCTAGCCAGCAGAAACAAGTGTCACCCTCCGGACTGGCTGTCTCTGCCGGCTAAAAATGACCGGCCAGCTGCTGGTAGCAGATGATCGCTGGTAACCGTATCGCTGGCACTATTTTTGCAAGCTAACAGTCGCTTTAGCCGAGCTCTGCTGCAGTTCTTTCAGCTCTAACGGTTCATTATCAAGAGTTGCGCTCCGGTCCGGCCAACCAAAACATGAAACTGGGAGGTTTGCTTTGACTGGAAAATACGTGTTGGTTTCCACGGGATGTCTAGTTGTCCCTAAACACACCCCGGCTGCTGGCTTTGACGAAGCGAGGCGAGCCGTGGCGTTAGCGCTGCTGGTGGGAATGTCGGCTACTTTCAGAGAGCCGGATCACTTGACTCGGATCACCCAAAAGAACCGTCTGCTTCTTTCACGACCACTTTGTAAGAGACGCACACGTGTAATTAAAGATATTATTCTATTCTCTAAAATGTGATCCTTGGGAGGGGCTGATGACGTCACGAAAGGCAAAATGAAATACTTTATTTATCCCAAAGGAAAATTTTGAAAAATATCCAATATTTATCATAGGGACATTTTAGATGGAGATGCTGTGTGAAGGACTGATCTCCAGTAACAGTCAGTGTTCCAACAAATCTGAAAAAGCCTCTGACTGAAGACATGCATTGCTAATCCACCTCTGTTGCTTTTGCTGTTCCCCTTTAAATCTCCAGTCAGCATACATTAGTAAAAACAACAGCAGTTGAGCAGATTTTTACATATTTTAATAGATTCTGAGTTGGATTTAAAGGGCAATATCAATAATTTTTCCTAACTTTTCTTTCTCTCTTTTCATCACAGCATGTCTGTTTTTACTTTCAGCATATCAACCATTAAAATTATACATTAAAAGTCCGTTTAAAATAGTTCCTGTGTTATTTTCAGCTCTTGTTTCTGATTGCACTATTGATATCTTATGCAGCTTCAACTGCAGATAAAAATATTTTTTTTAAATTGTAACTGACCTAAAAGAAGTCTAGTTTAACGTGATTTAATGTCTCCTAAATTAAATTAATTGCTTTTTTATGTTTGCTTCCATCTCTCAGTACAACTTATGTGATTAAAGCATGTAAAGAAGAAGATTACTTGTTGTTTGTAATATTTATTCCTGGATATTTGCTGCTATTCTGCAGTTGTACTGAAATCTGTTTATCTGTATACCTGAAAATCACTGATCCATTGTAGCGTCAAGTCCAAACAGGAATCTAATCTAAAAAAAAATGCCTTCAGGGCTGTGAATATTTCACATGTAGATATTAATATCTACATTTATATATATGTGTAGTTTAATGTTTAAAATCTTCCAAAGATTCAGTGTTAAAATATATATTTATAAATTGCTTTTGAGCTGTAATATCTAAGCTTCTTGTCAATTTATTTGTGTTTTTTAAGCAGTGGTTGATTCCATGTAGGACAGATTTAGATGAGACTGTTTTTCTTTAACAAAATAAAAGGCATTTTACACTTAACCAGCTGTCATTCCAACATTTAAAGGACTGAAATTAAAGCGATAGCCCACAGTTCTTGGTTTTGTTTTTTATGGCAGGATAATTGAGCGGTTTAAAAAATGTTTATCAACATTATCTGCGAGCTGTTCTTGAGAAATGGAAGAAAACTGAGCCCAGACATGCGCTGGTATGAGAACCTCACAGTGTTTTCACACTATGAAGTATTTCACTCTACAAATGTGTATTTCTTTCTTTAAAACAACAAAACCTTTTCTTTGCCTAAAAATTTAGACTAATCATTAGAATTATAACATGTTATAAATAAAATGTACTCTAATTTTGACCTATAGGCTTAATCAAAAACAAAATTAGAATAAACAGACACTAAGTTTACCTGTAATTAATGAAAAATGTTTGCAGTGGTTTTCTAACTAATTAATCAAATCTTTTGCATTCCTTCCCACTGATCATTTGTTTATGCAGTTCTGACCCCAAAACAGAAGGTGGATCTGATATCATCATAAATGGTTCCAGTTCTCATGAGCCCATATTTATTTAATCAAAATGGGAGCAAAGTTTCTTCCTCGGCAGTTAAAATCTCATCAGAACGTCATAAAGCAGCAGTCTTCAGTCAGGGGCTTTTTCAGATAAGGTGCGAGACGGACTGCTACTGGAGATCCTTCCTGTAAAAAGTGTAAACCACAGAACTCTGACCATAGCTGTTGGGTAATCGATGTCTTCAGTTTTGTATGATCTGCTGTTGAAATTAAAAATGAAGAGTTTCTTCTGAGTTTTACTGGAACACACAAGTTGTGTGGATGTTAAATTTGTAAAATATTTAGACTGTTTTATCTTTTTTTAGACAAGTTTCTCTGCTTTAAGGCTCAGTTTGCGACAGAAGTTAAAGAGGATGTTTGTAAGCTTTTGCAACACCAGCCCGTTATTTATTGCTTACTTCATGACGTTGCTCAAACTGGACCTTTTTTATTTACAAATTTGAAAACATTAGCAAGAAAATGACCAAATGTGCAGTTATTTGACTTATTATCTCATGCATATATAATTTAAATTGCAGTTTTTCTGGGTTTATTGATGCAATAAACCTGTAACATGATAGAAATGTAATCTAACAAGTTTTTTCCTTCTGAAAGGACCCGGAGGCGACATGCAGTGGTGCTTCTCCCAGGTGAAGGGAGCCATTGACGACGACGTAGCTGAAGGTGCGATTTAAAATAATCCTTCATACGGCAACATTTTGCTCCAATTTTAATTGATTCTGCTTGGTTAGTATCTGATCTTCATCCCTTATGTTGAAATGTTTCCTTACTTTTCTCCAAAGTTTATCTGAAATTCCTAAAAGTTTTTAGAACAGGAAACCCTTATCTCCATTAGGGTTGGACTCATGACTTAATGGTGCTGTTGGTTTCTAAAAGGGGAAAATCCAAACTTTATTAAGTTCAGAGTTTTATGAAAATGACTTAAAATCTGAGCTTCAGAAAACTGGTTTTTGGTATTAAGGGAGCTTTAAGGATGCAGCTTTTGTTAGGAGACAAATCTGAAATGTTTATTTATCAGGGCTACAACTAATGGTTATTTAGTAACCAAATACTTGGACGATTAATCGATTAGTATAATGATTAATCGATCTGTTGTTGTTTTTTTAAATTGGCACATTCTTAAGATTTTTCATTTAACCTCCTAACTCCTATTATATAGTATTAGAAATGCAATAAAAGATGCTAATAATTCCTTTTTTAAGAGAAAAATAAACATTTTATTGCCCAAAACGCAAAAACTGCATTTCTTTAGTGAACACTTGCAGCTAAAAAAAATACTTTTACATCAACATGTGAAAAGTTCAACTCTTTCTGCTTAAGTTAACATTAATACAGTGTAGAGCTAATCTGGTGATTATTTTGTTGATTGAAAGTGTGATTATTATTTGAACAAGGTGAAGCTAAAACTGAAACTTTTGAAATTCTGGGTAAAACATCTACAAAAAGTTTTTTGTAATTATCTTAAATGAAAAACGTAAATATATTTTGTACAGTTTTTCTTTAGTTTTCACGTTCCAGTTAGCGATTAATCGATTACTTAAATAGTTGACGATTATTTCAATTATTGATTAATCGTGATTAATCGTCTCAATCCGAATATTTTATTTGACAAATCAGCACAAAATAGTTAAACTCTTACAGGTTTTCTTCGGGGGTTGACCATCGTCCAATCAGCTCTGACCAACTTCCCACAGTATGATGCAGCTGCCACCATGTTTCATGATAAAATAAATCAAAGTTTAAGGATATAGCAAGACAAAATGACTCTGCAAACTGTAAAACACCCCGTTCTGGGCCTCAGGCAGCACAAAGGCCCCTCACTACAATCTGGTCGCTCATTGTCTTTCTGCTCCAGTGGAAATTAAAGTGTGTGTGTGTGTGTGTGTGTGTGTGTGTGTTTCAGTGTGAGGAGTCCAGGATGTGAAAGACAATTTGAGTAACTGGAGCGAAAATGGAACCGATCACGTTCCGTCCGGCCTCCTTTCCACCAACACAGACTGCTACTGCTGCGTTTAGTGACTAAATGTTTTCATTCTGATGTCATTTCTCTGCCCAGCCGACATCATATCGACGGTTGAGTTCAACCACACGGGGGAGCTCCTCGCCACCGGAGACAAGGGCGGCCGTGTCGTCATCTTCCAGCAGGAAGTAGAAGTAAAGCCCTCCTCAGTGTTCGGTGTATTTGTTTTAGATTAAATCGCGCTTTGTCTCATAAGTGTCCGCGTTTCTTCTGCCAGAACAAGAACCTGCCCCAGTTCAGGAGCGAGTACAACGTTTACAGCACCTTCCAGAGCCACGAGCCCGAGTTCGACTACTTGAAGAGTTTAGAAATTGAGGAGAAAATCAACAAGATCCGCTGGCTTCCCCAGAAGAACGCCGCTCAGTTCCTGCTGTCCACCAACGGTAAAGCTGCAGGTTTTATTGCCCAAACATTTCTCCTCTGCGTTCTTCAGACCTGAACAAGGAGGAGAGTTAATAAAAAACCTTCAGTTAGACATGTTAAAAGCTGGATTTTATTTATTCTCAACTAGAAACGCACAATATATTGGCAAAAACATCGATATCAGCCGATATTAGTTATTTTTTTAACACATCAGTATCGGTTTGATAAATAAAACTGGCCTGATATGAACAACCGATATTTATTTTTATCCATTTCTGGTTTTTTCCCCCAAAGTTGTTAAAACCGTAGTAAAATATATATAATATTGGTAAATATCAGACATAACAAAAATACTAATATCGGGTATCGATATCAGCCCAGATCTTTGTATCAACACAAATTAAAGGCAGAAATATTCAAATAATTTTAATTTTAAGCCATAATTATGAATAAACATAATGCCATTGGTTTTCTTTTCTTGTTGCAGATAAAACTATAAAATTGTGGAAAATAAGTGAAAGAGACAAGCGACCAGAAGGCTACAACCTGAAAGAGGAAGATGGCCGATACAGAGATCCCAACACAATCACGGCACTGCGGGTCGGTCAGAACCACACCATGATGCTGCCGTGATGCATTCAAAGGAAACCAGAGAGTTTTTATTAGTTTTTCTGCACATTTCAGTGAATGAAAGTCGTTTTCCTGCTGCAGGTCCCGATTTTAATCCCCATGGACCTGATGGTGGAGGCCAGCCCTCGCCGGGTGTTCTCCAACGCTCACACCTACCACATCAACTCCATCTCCGTCAACAGCGACAACGAGACCTACCTGTCTGCAGACGATCTGCGCATCAACCTGTGGAACCTGGAGATCACCGACCGCAGCTTCAGTATCCTCAAACACAACCTGAGAGACTTTATTTACATTTAGGGGTCCGGATTGGGGACCAAAATTGCAACATTTGTTACATTTTCAGCTGCTGCATCACCGTGTCAAACCATCCAAACTAATATAAAAACCTATTCCACCCCTCGCCTGTGGTGGCGCTACACTGAGAAATACTGAAGGAATCGACACAAAACCTCTGAAGAAGACGTTGATCACAACTTCCTGCTTCATAAAATGTAAACAAAAATGGAGAACTGTCAGATTTTATCGGTTGAATGATTTCTCTATTAATATACTACTGGTTTCGACATCGCCTGTTAGTCGCTAACGCTGGCGGCCATTACTGTGAGTCACTGAGTCACGTAGGCAAAACAAGACCGTTCCAGTAAGAGCAGGAATGTGTCACAAAACTGTTGGTAGCTCTTTATTTCTTACTCGATTTCTATAAAATATGTTTTGATATTTAAAATATGCATTCTCCCTAAATATAAATCTAAAAAAAATTTGGTTTCTGTCAAGAGAGGACGGAGCAAATTTCACTTTTATATTGGTCAGTCATTTAATTTTACATAGTTGCCGCCATTAAAATTAGTTTGTTGAAATTTAATAAACCATGGCTACTTTATGAAATATTTCATACTATTTGATGGTTATAAATATCGCTACTTTCTACAATCAAACGAGGAAGTTATTAGTCCAATTTTTGTTGTTTTTATTTAAGGGAAAATAACGCTGATAAACTGTCAGGACGTCATACGCGTAGCACAAACTGACGGCTATATCTGTCAGACAAGTATACGCCGTCATTACCACATGCTTTAATTTAATCAGCAACATGACATTATGACGTAGAAGTTAGATCGCCATATTAACAGCTGTATGACATCCCGACTTAGCGGTTAATTAGTCAGACCATCATCTAGGAACAGGGAGGCGAGTTTCGACGGGCCGTGTTTTGTAGTTGACTGTAGCTACAGCTAGATCCTCTTTAAATACACTTTGAAACATCTAGTATATCCATCTAGTTTTCATTGAAAACAATTTATTGACTTATTTTTGTTGTATCTGGTCGCGTATGCTGAACTGACAGCTCCTCGAAATGTGGCGGACCTCTTAGTGCGCATGCGTACTCACTACACGTATGCTACTCTGACAGCGAAAGCTCATCTGAGAGAACACCCGGCTTTCTTTCTTTTTAAATTTTTTTTTCTTTGATTACTAATTGTCACCTCCCAAAACGAAGCGGAGTTGAATCAAACCGTGTGTGAATTCAGCCGTGTTGTTGGCGCTCCCTGACTGCGCCTCCCCAGACATCGTTGACATCAAGCCGGCCAACATGGAGGAGCTGACCGAGGTGATAACGGCGGCGGAGTTTCATCCTCTCCAGTGCAACACCTTCGTCTACAGCAGCAGCAAAGGGACGATCCGCCTCTGCGACATGAGGGTGTCGGCTCTCTGCGACAAGCACTCCAAGCGTGAGTTAAGCAGAAAAATTAAAAGGAAAAACGATGCGAGTAAAATCTAAACTTCATCAATGAGAATAATAATAAAATGTCAGATTAGCGTCATAGGTAGGTACTGAGATTTTTATTTCTTTTAAATTATAAGAATAAAGTAATATAATGTTAGCTGAATAGAAATGTTATGTTGCCAGAAGAGAATCGTAAAATTACTTGAAAAACGTTTTTATTAGTTTTTAAGATCTGATGTAACCAACTCCTCTAACTCTTGATTTTTTTTTATTTGAACAATAGTTTAACTTCTTTAACTTTATTTTTTCCTCATATACTTTTCGTATCATTCCGACTTTTTTCTCGTATGACTTTCTAATATGTTATTTTCGTATTATACATTTTTCTCTCATGGTATTCTGACTTGTTCTTTTTGAATATTCTTTTGAGTAATTTTTTGACTTTTTGTTGCATGACTTTATTCTCGTATTACGACTTTTTCCCACATTATTATTTCTCATATATTATGACTTTTTCCTCATAATACTGTGACTTTTTTATCGTATTATTACGACTTTATCGTATCATCATGAATTTTTTTCATGTTTTATTTTGACTTTTTTCAACTTTATCCCCATAATATTGTGACTTTATTACCGTATCGTTAAAATCTTTTTTTGTTGTATTATTGGGACTAATTCTCATAATTTTATAACTTTTTGTTGTATGATTTTATTAATATATTATTGATTTTTTTCCCTGTATTATTCCAACTTTATTCACATGATTTAGTTTTTCTTTCTTTTTTCTTTAATACTCCTTCATACTGAACTGCCAGAACCTTTTTGTCCCAATACTTAAATTTTTTTTATCATTATATGGCTGAAAAATGGTCGACAGGAGAGACATCACATGATGATTTAACTCGCCTTTCATGACATCCAAACATCTGAAACTCAAAAAACACATTAGAGTGAGTTAATTTGAGTTAGTGCTAGGTTTTAATGTTTTTATTGGAGCTAGAACCAGTTGTTGTTCTGGTCAGCAGCTCTGTAACCTGAGTTTCTACAGTTCATTCGTGACATTAATCATCATTTCCCTCCTGTAATGACGGCCGGATGAAGTGAGGATCCTCTGGTCACAGCTGGTCTCCGTCTTCTTCTCTTTCAGTGTTTGAGGAGCCAGAAAACCCCAGCAACCGCTCCTTCTTCTCAGAGATCATATCGTCCATCTCAGACGTCAAGTTCAGTCACAATGGACGCTACATGATGACCAGAGACTATTTATCTGTGAAGATCTGGGACCTGAACATGGAAAACCGGCCGGTGGAGACGTACCAGGTCAGAGCGCTGATGCTTGGATCTCCTTAGACTCTGATTGGCTCAAACTGATTCTTTATTTCTCTTAGGATCTGTAAATAAATAAAAATGCTTTGTTTTTATTCCATTTCCTGGATATTCCTACTCTAATTTAAAAGCTGCCTTTGAGATGTTCAGGTATTAAAAACGACAAAAAAATTATACACAAGTAAGAGTAGAGATATTTCAACTTAATTTTACTTGAGAAAAAGTAAATAAAATAACAGTCAAATAAATTATTCAAGATTAAAAAGGTAGATAAATGCATAAAAAAGCCATTTAAGTACCGAGAAACTGATCAAAACATCAAATATTTATATTTAAAATGTATATAATATAAAGCTGTATGGAAGCTTTCGTATTTAGAAAACCAAAATGAAAATAATTTATATAAATAACATAATTGTGTACAACATAGTATTAGGGACATGCTAAGAAAACAAAAAGTCAAAGAGTAAAGTTGAAATAATACAATAATAGTCAAAATAATATTAACCCCAGCAACGGCTCCTTCTTCCCAGTAAAGAGTAAATTAATAATTTTAAGTCATAAATAAAATCAGGCAAAAAAAAAAAACATTATTCCAAATGAGTTTCTTTCAATCTAAAACGTATGAAACTTGAATAATAACTGCAGGTTTTTGTCTTTATCTGGTGAATTTCCAGAAATTTTACTCGAGTAAAAGTAGCAGTGATGTATAATAAAGTTACTAAAGGTACAGCGTGGTGAAAGTAAACGTTTTTCCAGTTACTCAAGTAAATATAACTAGTTATTACTCAACTGACGTCAGCCCCACCTTAAATAAAAAAACACATTTAAAGTCACTCCTTGTAATTCTGCATAGCGGCCACTAGAGGTCAGGATAAACAGTTTGTAAAGGACATTTGCCATAAAAACATTTCATGCATCAGAGCTGTAGGAAGAAGTGATTCTTCTGCTGCTTCACGGCTGTTTGGTTGAATCGTTTCAGGTTCATGAGTACCTGAGGAGCAAGCTGTGCTCGCTCTACGAGAACGACTGCATCTTCGACAAGTTCGAGTGCTGCTGGAACGGAAACGACAGGTAGGAGCACAACGGCCGTTATGACTCTCTAAGAATCCATGACTAATGTGTCGCCGGCCGGGACGCCCAGGGGAGCGTTTTGTTTTCCCTCTGTGTCATCCGCTCAGACGTTTAGCCGATTTGAATGATTCCTCTGTTTAACAGGTTTAATTATCTCCACTCCCTGGATTAAAAACAGGTTCCAGGATTAATTCACAGAGGTGTATTGTATTGTGTATTGTAGAAGGAAAAAAGAGTAGTGCATTTCCAGCAGCAAAACTCAGAAATATTGAGATTAATCTTAGAAAATTTCTAGAAAAACAAGGCAATGCACAAGCTTGAAAAGTTGAAAAATTCCTAGAAAAAAAAGGAACTTTTTGAGATTGGCCTAAAAAAATTTTTCTGAAAAAACATGAAATTTCTGACATTGAAAAGTTGAAAATTCCCCTGGGAACATTTTTTTAAAATTTTCAGCTTAAAAGTTGAAAATTTCCTAGAAAGGCAACTCAGCGATTTTGAGAATAATCTCAGAACTTTCACAGAAAAAACAAAAAAATTTTTGATCATAAAAAGTTGAACATTTCCTTGGAAAAAAAAAACTCAGAATTTTTTAGATTAATCTTAGAAATTTTCTAGAAAGAACAAGAACATTTCTCATCTTGAAAAGTTGAAAATTTGCTGGGGGAAAAAATCAGAAATTTTGAGATTAATCTTTTAAATTTTATAGAAACGGCATGGAAAATTCTGAGTTTAAAAGTCAAACATCTTTTGAAACTCAAAAGTCAACATTTCAGATTTTTCAAACTCATTTCCAAGACATTTCCGCATTTTTTTCTAGAAATGTTCAGAAATTAATCTCAAAATGTTTGAGTTTTTTGGTGGAAATTTACTCTTATTGAGCGATTTTGCACATTTGATTTAAAAGAAAAAGATAGGTAATGCATCTCACAAATTTAGAAGAATTCAACATTGAATTTCACTACATTTATTATTTTCTATTTTATTTTGTTATAATTTTTCAGTTTGAAAGTGAGAAGCACTTAAGATACAGATGTTTACTTTAAATTTGACCATTTAGCAAAAAATAAGCAGTTTTAAGTCTTATTCTTTGTTTTCCAAATTCCTCTGGGAACCTAGTTGAAATCAACACCAAAATGGTTTTTCCTTCCACTAAACTTTCTTCTTCCACATACTCGTATAAAACCTGGAGTTTTTTCAGTGTTTTTTTGTTTTTTCTTGTCTCTGTCTCGCCCTGCTCCCCGTGGCAGCGTGGTGATGACCGGCTCCTACAACAACTTCTTCCGGATGTTTGAGCGCGGCCAGCGGCGGGACGCCACGCTGGAGGCGTCGCGGGAGAACAGCAAGCCGCTGCAGGTCCTCAAGCCGCGGAAGGTCTGCACCGGCGGCAAGCGCAAGAAGGACGAGATCAGCGTGGACAGTTTGGACTTCAACAAGAAAATCCTCCACACCGCCTGGCATCCGCAGGACAACATCATCGCCGTGGCAACCACGAACAACCTCTACATATTCCAGGATAAAGTGAACTAACGGAGACGGAGGGCGGGGTTAAGGGTTTAACCTGCAGGATCATCTGGAGGAGCTCCGTGACCCCTGTGTGACCTTTATGTGGACGGGGGTCTCCAGTCGTCCGCTGCCTTGTTGTTAAAGTCGTGCCAATGTTTTTCCTTTCGCCTGCCGACCCAACCTTTACATCTCATCCCGTCGTTTCTTCAAACTTTGACTAGACTTTTTTTTATTTTATAAACAGTCCCTCTGATTGGTTCTCTGGTAGAATTAAAACAACTTTTTTTTTCTTTTGTCTCCCATGATGTTGTGGTGTTTACATTTCTCAAAGAAATCACATTTTTACTCATTTCCTTCATGATTTTAAAATCACAGGTTGTCCATGTCTGAGCTACGATGGAGAATTGGGGTCATAATAAGAAAAAAAAGGAAAATAAAGAATTAAATTACAAGAATAAACTCAAACGAGAACAAAGCTGCACTAGTATAAGAATATAGTCGTAATAATACGAGAATTGTTGTAATGTTATGACTTTATTCTTGTGTTTTTACAACTTGTATTATTTTGACTTTATTTCTATATTTCAACTTTATTTTAATAATATGAATTTATTCTCGTATTACAACTGTGTTCTCACAAAACCATGACTTCATTCTTGTAATATTGCGAGTTTATTCTAGTCTTACTTCAACTTTATTCTTTATATATTATGACTTAATTGTAATACGACCATACTCATGATACTGTACTTTATTCTGGTATTTTTATTTATTTTTATATCTTATTAGCGTGTCCCTAATTCTCCGTCTTACTCTCCCAAACTCCAGAAGTTATTCTTTTATCTCCCTTCAAGATGGCCGTCTTTCTGCATCGGATCCTCTTCCTCTTTTTTTATTTTTATTTCTCTGTGTGCTGCAGCAGTCGGGTCATAAAGAAAGGCTTTACAAAGATAATGTCGTTAATATTATGATTGTCATATTTATATGAAATACTGTTGAAAATGCCGCCGGTTGTTTTCCGTCCCACTTTGTGAAACAAAGCTGGACTTTTAGCTTCTTTTTCAGATCTTAAGTTTCACACTGGACTCTTTTTGTGCACCAAACTCAGTCCTCTGGATGTCTGCGTTGTGACTGCGATTTAAAAACCGTAAAATTATTTGAGGCACTGAATAACTTATTTTAACCACTGAAAACATTACTGTCATAAGGATTTTTATTTTATTTTATTTTATTTTTTAGGACGGGGATTCCTCCAGTAATGTGGAATTATAATTTTACTCTGATGGTGGAAGGAAAGGGAAAAATAAAGGAATTATTTTGCATCGTTTTGGTTGAGTGACTTTGTTTCACCGTCTGTTTTTGTTTAAATTAAGATGTTGTTCAACATTTTAGTATAATGATATGAAAAGGTGAAAATTGGATTTATTACACAAAAAGTGATGTATTTCTAGTTTTTTTTTTTTTACCTTTGTTGATTATGGCTGAAAAATTCATGAAATTACAATATGACAAAATGTCAATTAAAACAGAACAGATTTAATGTGACCGTCAGTTATGAAAATTGGGATAAAACACAGAAGATAAGATGATTAAGCATACAGAGCTGTATCCAACCATATTAATGGAAAGTTTTGTGGAAGGAAAACGTGGTAGATGAACATGAACTATTAGGCGTGAATTAGCATGTAGTACTGGTGAGGTCTTTAAAAAGAAATCCAGGTTACTTACTGAGATGTAAACGCCGTCCTCATGTCGCCATTGAAGTTGACGTTCCTGTTGACACTTTTTCCTTCCACTAAACTTTCTACTTGGCTCCAGCACCTTTAAAATTTACCTTCTGTGGCTTATAAAGCCTAAATATTCCAGATTTTTCTGTTTTATAAGGTCAAATTTTTACATTTTAGCTTCCGATGCATAAAATTCAACTCTGTTTGGTTTTTACTATTTTTATTTTTAACGAGATTGCTCAAAGGCATCATGGAAAAGTTCTTGGATTTGAACCATCAGTGGATTAAAATCTGCTCTGATGGGGTCCAGTTACAGAAATTTGTGAATAAGCACTCATCGGGTTATAGTCGTGACTGTGTACGTGGGGGCATGCATGTCCCCACCGTCTGAGGCAAACTTAGATGCCATGTTCATACTTTTTAAGCTAATAGGTAGCTCTCTGTATGGTAAGACATTGTAGCATATAATGAACTCTGGATATATTTGTTTTTAATCTAAGTAATGGGATTACTTTTTGTAAAAATAGAACATTCTTTAGAGTTAAAGGTGAATCTGAAATATGGCAAGTCAGGTTGTAACATAAGGGAATTTTAAAAATGTACATATTGCTATCTAAAACAATTCTTCATAATTGCTAATATTTCAGCTATTTCAAAAAATATTTATTTTCAAATAAATTTATTTAAAATAAGGATCATAGTTACCTATAAATGGATTTGCAGCTGTTTAGAAATAATATTTCACAATTTTTGTGGTGAGCTGACCTCCCTAGGGTATAATAGGTGATTAGATGTTTACTAGACCGCATTATAATATTTTAGCTTATTTTTATTTAACCCTAAGCTTGCTATGTATTCTGAAAACTACACTCTCGTCTTGCTGTTTCCTTTAAATACGTATAGCTATAATATGATAAATCGACTTGCCATTCATTTTCGTTTTTTCTAACTCGTTACGTAATCTGGCTCTGTACCCACCCCTGTTGTGTCAAACAGAGGGTGTTACGTCATCCCGCGGCCCCGCCTCCGATGAGCTGTGATTGGCTGGTGTCTGCAGCTGCCTGTAGGCCAGCTAAGCCTACGAAAACAAACGGCGCTTACAGTTAGCGTCTCAGTTTTTTGGTTCTGTTGCCCAGGGCTGACGACGCCTCGGCTCGGTTTTATTAAAGCTCGTCTGAATGTGTATAGACAGGAGCAGTTGTAGCTCTTAATGCAACCCTCCCTCCTCACTAGGAACCACAATGTCCGACGCGGCTAACGTCACTTCTACAGACAACAACGGAGACTCGGGGCTTAACGGTAAGCTAACTGCTGCCAACCCGATGCCCTAAAGCACCCTTAAATAGCCTATGTTTCCCCTCTGCTATCGTCTCTAAATGCTCTGGTTTATAAATAAAAGTCGTTCATAGATCGGCGTGTGTCAACAGCAGTGGTTTAATTTTCACATTTATTTTTTTTTTTTTTTTTTTTTTGCAAGCGAAGCCTCAGCGAAAGGGGCCGGGGCTAGAACGTAATGTTCCGTGTTTACTGACAGTCTGCGGACCAATGGTGTTTCAGCTTGTTAGAGTGACAGTGACGTGAACCAATCAGTGCTTTCCTGGAGGCGGGCTGAACTCTTGTCAACAAGCCTAGATGGAAGATGTCCAACGTGGTGAAATTGACGCAAATATTTGATAGTTAACCCTTAATAGCAGCGGTTTATAAGGTAAATAACTGATTCATATGTATATAAGATATAACTATGACATAAACTATGAGGTGTTCATTAATATTACACTGCTGCATTGACTCAGGCCCAGCTCACAGGGGTTGGAAAATGTTTTACAGCACTATTTAGGGGGGAGCTGTGACTTGGTCTGCTATTTATGGTCATGACAACAAGGGGACAAAAGTTATAGATATGAGAAAGGTGGGGGAGTAGAATGGTTCACGCTAGTTAAAGGTGGATGACGTAAAACATGTTTTAAATTGTAGCTAGATCTTTTAATCTTAATGTTTTATGATTTTATTCTCATTCTCTAAATAAAACCCAGTGCAATCGATCCCTTCTCATACTAATTAATTAGTAAACACAGCCCATCTGTAAGCAGTGTAATCCTGAACAGACCCTCTCCACTGTAAAGCTTGGTGGTGGCAGTGTCATGCTGCAGGGGTGCTTTCACTCGGAGAAAATGCTGTCAGTAACATTCAGCAATAAACTAAGCATGAACTAGATCAAATAAATTAATCAGATTTCTTTAAAGAAACAGGATCAAAAAATTCAAATAGTTTTTGCTAAATTAAATTAAAGGCATCCAGTTTGCTTATTATTTTGGAGTTAAATTAAAGAAAACTGAAACATAATTTATATATTCTCAACAGTAACAACAGCATATAAATCAGTCTTCATTTTGAAACAAAATTCTGTTTTTAACCAAGTTTTAGAACATAAATTAAAGGCAGATTTTGGTGCACCAAAGTGTAAATCTGTCGCAAAAAGTAATTAACCAATTAATCACATGATAAATAAAAATAAGCTCGATAATTTCCATTCTGATGGTTAATATTTTTATGAAGGTCAGTTATGTTTTTATTGTATTTATAGTTTCAGTTGTGTCTGTTTTTTATTTATAGTTCTTGGTTGTTTATGTTGAATATTTAAAATATCTTCCAGTGTCGAGTGTTTTGCTAGTTTTATGCCAATATCATTATGTTACTTGAACATGGTCACAAAATTGTTTATCACAATAATTACTGGGACAATTTATAAAAAGTGCCATTTTTATTGCGACAGGCCTACCAAGGTGTACTTTAGAGTATAAATCAATGAGCAGATGTTGTACTATTAACTTGAAAATAGAAAAAAAAGCAAAAATGTTGGAGAAAATTATCACTTTCTGTTTCATTTAACATTTTTGTAAATAGATTTCAATTTAAAAGTCATAGTTTTATCCTAATTTATTTAATTTATACCTAAATGGTAGTCTAGAAGGCTGCACAAAATCAGCCCAAGGGCCGCAAACGGCCCTCGGACCCCGCTTTGAGCACCCTTTGTTTAAATCAAAAGTTCAGACTTTTATCCATTTTTGAAAAACTTGAAAACTGGTTTTCACCTTCTAATGTGATTGAGCTCTTTGCCTAAGTTTTGAAGTAAAAATCATTAATTATTTCTGATACACAAAACCTCAAACACACTGCAAAAACACAAAATATTACACGAGTATTTCTGGTGTAATTTCTAGGCAAAATATCTTAGTACATTTGAAATAAGACAAAGATAACTTATCAGTAAGGAGTTTGTTTTAAGTAAATAATTCCTTAATATTGATGAAAACGTTCTGGTTCCACTGGCAGATTATTTGATCGATAACAAGTCGTTTTTTCCATGTTATAAGTGAAATAATCTGCCAATAGAAGTTGTACGTCTTAATCAATATAAATGAATTATTACTGAAAAGTTACTTCTAAGTTAGTTTTTGTTTTATTTCAAGATGTTTTCAGTAGAATTTAGACAAAGATACTTTGTGTTTTTGCAGTGCGCTATCTTCTAACTCTTGGATTAATTAGATTATTTGGTTAATCTTGTGTCCATGTTCAGATTGTTCTTCATATTCCCGTCCGTGTTGCTCTGTTTTGGTAGAAAACATGTAATTTTGCTCCTGTCTGCCCCTCTGGTCCAGCTCAGAGGTCACATCACGATCCAGCAGCTGATATTGTCCGTCTGGCCAGAATGTTCTGAGCGATGGGCGCCATGGCAACGCGGTTTTAGCCCGCCGGGCCAGCACAATGGCCCGCGGTCCGCTGCTTAATCCACAGGTTGAGCCCGGCGGCTGACCAGAGGAGCAGCTTCTCCGTCTCTGGCGTGTTTTCCTGTTTACGTGTTTCTGCTCTTCCTCATTGTTTTGTTACTCTGAAGCGTTTGTAACAAGCCCCCCCCTCCTCCTCCTCCTCCTCCTGCTCTTCGTCCTGCTACTCTTCCTCCTCCTCTATATTTGTACCGCTGCCTTCTGAGCTGCAGGTCCATGCCACAGCTCACGTACGAGCCGGTGGGAGCGTTTTATTCCCCAGCCAACGTCTGCTTACACAGGCGAGCGTTTACTGCCAGCTCATCACGCGGCAATAAATAGAACCAGCCGTCTGGCTGCTTTATTTCTCATCCACACGCTGGCCTCACAAATAAGTGAAAACTTTCCTAAACTGACTTAATGAAGCCAACTTTATTGTCACAAAATCTAAGAACATAAACACAGGCTTTGTAAGTTTATAATTAGTGCCACAAATACATTATTTTTTTTTACTAATTTAGGCATAAAAGTGGTTTGTTGAGTCAAATATCGTGACTCAAATCTTATCAGAAACACCACAGCCTTTGAGTTTAAACTCAGAAATAATTTATAGAAGTTGTTGAGATTTAGACCTGTCATAATAAATAAATTAATTACATGATGAATTAAAGCAAACTCAATAATTTCCTTTTGTATGATTAATCGTTTTTCTCTTTTTGTACCAAAAATTAGATGATAAAAGATTTCAGTTTGGTGTTTTGGTCTCAACTGTCCATTTATTCATTTTATTTGTTGTTTTGTTTATTTATTTTGACTATTTAAAATGTTTTCCAGTTCCAGTGCTAAATGTTTATTAAAATATAAAGTTTATTGATATTTGAGATTGTGTTCTTGCGTTATGACTTGAAATGATCTTGAAAAAACATTACTATCATTTTATTGCAATAACCTCTGGGACAGTTTATCTTCCAGTCCTTTTTTCTTTCTTTGGATGATAAAAATCTTTAGTTGAAGCTCTTTGGAGGATCTATTTGTTTACAGAGTCTTCATAAATCATTTTATCTGTTGTTTTGTTTATTTTGGATATTTCCAGTTCCATTGTTAAATGTTAATTACAATTTAAAGTTTATTGATATTTGAGAATGTGTTCTTGTACTAAATCACTTAAAAATTGTCTCAAAACAACAATATTATCATTTATCGCGATAACTTCTGAAACAATTTGTCGTCTAGCAAAATTAGTGATTATTAAAGGCCTACGTAACTTTAAATGAAAACAAATTAGTTTTTTGAGTGATTTTCATAATTATAATCATGTTTATTGCGCTATATTTCTTCTTCTCTGGTAATTTCTGGTTATTTATCCTGGTTTAACCTCCAGTAAACATGAAGGAGTAAACTACTGGTCCGGTTTCTCCCTGCAGGGTCCTGGGTGGAGTTGGAGATGAACAGAACCCACCAGGCCCAGTCGTCCTCGCCGGCCGGGCCGGCGCCGGGCCTGCTGCCCCTTCCTCAGGTGGAGGAAGAGGAGGCCATGGTGGGGGGCCTGGAGCACGTCCCGTCGTCCTCCTCCATCCACAACGGAGACATGGAGAAGATCCTGCTGGACGCGCAGCACGAGTCGAGCCGCAGCAACTCGTCCTGCGACAGGTAGGCCCAGGAAGAAGCACATCCTGGAGAAACCTGGAGGTTCAATCAGGTGTTCTCAAGGTTTGGAAAATGCTTCATATTCACACTGCACAGGTTTGTAATAAAACCGATGATGCGTCACTTTTTTATGGCGTTTTTTTGGACTCTTTTCAAGAGAAAACGTTATTTACATTTGAAATCTGATGTTTTTAATAATAAAAAGAGATTTTTTTCTCAATGTCTGAAGTTAAATTAGATGGAACATTTCTTGTTTTAGGTTAGTAAAAAATCCCAAAATTATTTCTATTTATTTAATTCCATAAAACGTGTGTCAAACTCGAGGCCCAGGGGCCAAATGTGGCCCGCCATAACTTTTTATGTGGCCCTTTAGATTCTAAACTTTCTGTTTTATTAATCAAAATGAGTCTGTTTTTGCCTGAATACATGGATGTGGAAAGATGTTCAATATTTTAGACGTTTTTTAATGGGTTTTATCAAGATTCTGCCACAAAAAGCCATTTGATATCAGGAGTTTGACATCCTGCCATAAAACTTAGCAAGAACAGTTTTACAATATTTATTATTCCTTATCTTTTTAATTTTTAAGCTTTTATTTAACTTGTTAAATTGACTGAGAACAAATTCTCATTTTTAACAACATTCAGAAAATATTAACACAGAATAAAACAGGAAAAAATAAACAAAAAAGCAAATTAAATTATTGACTAAATAGTCAATCATTTTAAAAGTAGAAACGTTTATCATGAATGACTTTTTGAAATAAATGTTGGCTTATACTTGACACATTAAATAAAATTATTAAAATTGTTAAATTAGTGTTTTGTTGAGGTTTCTGGAGACATTTAAAAATGAAACTATGAACTATGTTGACATTTTGTTTTTAATGAAAACTAAAATGTTCTGATGGATTTTTCCTCATTGAGAACAAAACATTTTCCGTCAGTTAAATAAAAACAATGAAGTCATGAAGTCCAGGGTCAGGAAAACGTCAGCAGTTTTATTTATGTCAGATAAAACCAGACTCATGTTGACAACGACGCGTCATTGTTTTATTAAATGAGTTAAAAACATGCGACCCTTCATCATGTGCCTCTGGTGTGATAAAGGGGATCTTATCAGCTGCTGGACTTTCAGCCACCAGTGAGTCGACATCTTACCACGTTTTCAAGCCAAGAACGCTGACTCAGCAACCCGGATCCAGACACACAGCAGCCCCAGCAGCTTTCTGAGTAATAATATCATCATGAAGCGTTTTTTAGTTTGCTTAATCCTCTGGCTCTTCCACTTCAGCTTCTCTTATTGAAAGGTCAAGGTGTGGAGGGAGCCTGAGTTGACAAAAACTAATTATTTTACTTGTTATTCCGTTTATGTCGCCAGTATTGCTATGTGGAGTCGGCGGTTTCATTATTAAAAGAGCTGCTGAAGCTAGCTTGGATCACCATGGCAACAAATACAGATCTATATGAGTGAACTTAGATCACCATGGTAACAAATATGGATCTATATGAGTGAACTTAGATCACCATGGTAACAATTTTTATCATTTTATAACTGTAATAATCTGCCAGTGGAACCACTACTTTTTAATAAATTTTAAGAATTTAGCTTCTATATCTTGATGAAAAGTTGCTTGTAGTTTGTTTTTTCTTATTTCAAGTTTACCAAGATATTTGCACTAGAAAGTTTACTTAAATTAAATTTGTGTTTTTGCAGTGTAACATTATCCAGAACAGTTTTCTGAGTTTTCTGAGTCTGAGTTAAATGTTTCTGAATTAGGAGCGATGTGTGACAGTAGGATGAGCAGGTTCGTTTTCACACTGTAAAAACTAATCAGTGAAACTGCTGTATTTTCTTCATTAAACTGTATCAGTCAGATTTTCTTTGGTTTCTGCAGCCCGCCGCGGCCCCACTCCCCCCAGGACGAGGGACAGATCATCTTCGACGTGGAAACGACTGGCAGAAGAGACAGCCAGGTCAGGCGCTTCTGCTCGTCCCGTTTCTACGGAAACGCCGGCCTTGCTGCCATCTTGTACCCCGTGATCTGATGGTGTTTCTGATAACGCGCCTTTCCTTCTCCCGTCAGTCTGAGGAAGACGCCCTGGACAAGGAGAGGGACATGGACATCCTGATGAAGGACGCAGACTGGGTCGCCGACTGGTCCAGTCGACCGGAAAACATTCCCCCCAAGTAAGGCCTCCCCACGTTTCCATAGCAACAGGCATCCAGGTCCATGTTTGTGCACAGGAAATAGTCAGTCATTACACAGAGGATAATGACAACAATGATGTACAAAATATTTTATGTTTGTCTTAACAGTCACTTAGCTTTTTTATTTTACGTTTTTTAAGTTTAAAATGGTTTTAAACTTAAAAACATAAACAGAGCAAAGTTTTCTTCTATGATCTTTGCTGTATATAGCGCCTGATTTTCTGTCTTTTAGTAACGACTCTCTAGATGTTTGAGACACGACTATAAATATAAGCAAAAACCACAAAAATAGACTATAAAGAGAAAAATTATTTGTTTTGTATTTAATATTTTCAGTTTAAGAAGAAAATCTCATCCTAAAAAAAGTACAGAAAGCCACATTTGTGTCATTCTTCAACTGCACAAGAGGGGCCACACAAAACGATCCAAGGGCCGCAAACGGCCCCTGAGCCGCAGTTTGGACACCCCTGTCTTAGAGCATGTTAGCATGTGAACAGATTCACCTTAATGGATCGTTTTGTTTTAAAACAGAGTGTCTAAGACAATTTTACTGTAACATTAATTCATTTATCAGATATTTATATTAATAATTAGCTACAATTACAGCTAAAAACCGAAACAAACATCAAGAAGCATCAAATGTTTTCCTTCCAACTACTGATTTAAAGAAACAGTCACCTTTTTTTCCCTCACTGTCTGAAGTGAAATCAGTCCAAAAGTCTCTGGTTTTAATGAATTTAGAATCACAAAGTTATTTCTGTTTACCAGGTGAATGAAGCGATAAGAGTTGAGGTGTGTGTTTACGGTGTGTGTTTACGGTGTGTGTTTACGGTGTGTGTTTACGGTGTGTGTTTACGGTGTGTGTTTACGGTTGTTTCTGTTGCAGGGAGTTTCATTTCCGCCACCCTCGTCGCTCTGTGATGCTCAGCATGAGGAAGACCGGCGCCATGAAGAAGGGCGGGATCTTCTCTGCCGAGTTCCTCAAAGTCTTCATCCCCTCGTTGCTGCTATCGCACATCCTGGCTCTGGGCCTGGGGTACGAATGAACTGACTAACACTTTATCCTATCAGTTATTGTGACGACTAATCGATTAATCATTTCAGCCACATTTGTAGTCGAAAACAACTCAGTTAACACCTTTAACTTCATTTTTTTATATAAATTTAGCAGATTTGTGACTATATAAAGGGTTAACTTTGGTTTCCCTATATAGGAGTTAATTCTCACTATTCCATGTTTTTCCTTTAAAGCCTCAAAATTAATTTTTATTTTATTTTATGATGAAGTCGGGCTTTTAGCAGGGCAGCAGGATTAAATAGTGCAAACTTTACAGAAGGAATCCATTATATATTTATTATTTCATTTATTTTCATGTGTTTTACACAAACCCTGTTGCTGTTTTATAATTTTTTTTGCTGATCCTGTGATTAAACCTGAACAGGTGCAGTTTCCCAGTTCGACCAGCAGGGGGAGCGCTGCAACAGTGCTGCAGCTGTCAGAATGAAGCAAAACGCGTCAAAACAATTTTAAAGGATTTTATTTGCTTTACTTACGTTCATGAGGAACTGATTTTTCTCAGTCATTGGCTCCTTTAATGAAAATGAGTTAAGAAACTAAATTAAAATGAAAATCGTTCTCCTGCCACTTCCTGTTTTCTGCCAGTCGTGGCTCAGGTGGCAGTAAAAGGAGATTTCTTTCTAAATGTGGGTGATGGCTGCAGCAGTGGGCGCTGGTTCTGTTTGGTTCTGTTTGGCCCGGTTTGACGTTCCTCTGCTCCTCCCTCAGTGTTTACATCGGGAAGAGGCTGACCACGCCGCCGGCCAGCTCCTTCTGAACCCAAACTGAAGAAAAGTGCCTGAAGAAGAGAAGTTGCCACGAGTCGATTCTGGAGGATTTGTGCTGTTGTGAGAAGATTGCCCGTCTCTCATCCCTCTTCCTCTCCTGCCTGCCTCCTCTTCCTCCTGCTTCTTTTTAACCCCTTCCCTCCCTCCTCCTGTTTTCCTCTAACCGTCTGCAGCTTTCTGAGGTCGTTTTTTCCCCTCTAGAAGTTTCTAAGCGGATTGTTGCAGCGTTGAAAACAGAGACTGACCAGAGATTGTGCCACCTGCGTGAAGTAGCCCAGCTCTCGATCACGACCAAATTCAGACCGAAACGCAAACGTCTGGAAATGTGATCGCGCCTTTTTTCCCTTTTCCTGAAAGTGGCCATTTTTGTTTCTTCTTCTTCTGCTAATTGTGTCTACTTTATTTATTTTGCAAACAGTGGTTGTCTACAGAGACAGCGGCCAACGCAAACCTTTATTCTGACCAGTATTGAGTGAAAAAGCCACTCTGACACTAACTGGGAACCAGTTTGGGTTGCACACACTGTAAAAAAACTAAATATTACCAAGTAGTTTTGGTGTAGTTTACAGTGGAAATATTGTGGTTCGCTTAAAATGAGACAAAGCAAACTTACAAATAACTTTTTATCAAGATAGAGTATTTTTTCTGCCAAGAAACTCAGAAATTTTTAGATTAATCTCAGAAATTTTCTTGAGAAAATTTCAAAAAGTGGAACATTTGTTGGGGAAAAAAAATCTCAGAAATTTTGAGATGAATCTCTGAAATTTTCTAGAAAAAACTTGGCAATTTCGGAGTTTCAAAAATTTTACATCTTTGACTTTTAAATCTCCGAAATTTCAGAACATTTCTGAGATTCATCTCAAAATTCCTGAGATTTTTTTCTACCAAGTTTTCGACTTTTCAAACTAAAAAATTTTCTTGTTTTTTGTTCTACAAAATTTCTGTGATTAATCTAAAAATTTCAGAGTTTTTTGGTGAAAATTTGCTCCCTTCAGTCGTAGCAATAAACTGCCAGTAATTTTTCATCAATATTAAGGAATTATAGACATAAAACAATCTCCTAATTGTTGCTGAAAAGTTCCTTTTAGGTTAGTTTTGTCTTATTTCAAGCGCACTAATATATTTGTACTAAAAACTAGACAAAAACTCCTGGTAAAATGTTGTTTTTGCGGTGCAGAACTCTTCAGGTTCTGTTTTACTCGTTTTAATCGACTTTTTCCTGAATGTTTTTCAAGAAGAAAATATTTCACAAAGAAATTTAACGTTTCTATTAGGAGTTTATAGTTAAAGATGCTTTTCTTTAAGGAAAGCATCGCTTTGCACTCCAGCGAAAACAGTGAAGCACTCCGTAGATCTGCAGACGACAGAATGTGGCTGTGCAAACGTAGAAAAGCACTAACAGACGGCACTCGCATGACGGCCTCAAAGTCCGTCATGCGTCCGTTCCCTCATCGAGAAAACGATGAAAAAGATGGATGATTATGCTTTACAGCTCATAAAACTAAATTCAGTTTTTAGAAATTAGGATATTAAATCGGAGCAGAGAAAACGCTCTGACTTGATGAATTATCATCAAAATTATCATTAAAAAATATTAGATTTTCTACATTTTATCCCTAAATTAATTACCTAAAAGAAAAAATTCTGAATGTATAAAAAAAGGGCTTTTTACTTTAATTTCTAATTAAATTATACCTTTTACTTAAATGACCATGACTTAAATATTTGTCTGATTCATAAATTAATTAATTTCACTTTTCCTTCACCTCCCTAACTTCGTAAACCAGATGAAGCATGGAAGCTAAATAAAGTAATCAGATCACAAACTAACAAATTTCTTTCTCCTAAAATGTTATTAAAAATCTGGAATTTCAAAATAGAAATTTACTTTTGTTCTCTCCAAGTTTTTTCCTTCCATTAAACTTTCCATCAATGTTTCTTTTGAAGAAAATTTTCTATTTCTCTTTTAAAATGATCTATTGGTCTAATTCTAAGTTTCTGAGGAGCTGAATTTTATGTTTCATTGGCTGTAAGTCATAATCATCATAATATTTTAATTTGTCGAGACGTACCTGTCGATCAGCAGATACTTTTATTTCAGGAGGAAATAGATGGAAATTGTGATTTTTACTCTTTTTTTGCACTTGTTGGTCAGAAACAAATCAAGAACGTTCCCCGTTCCCTCATCGAAACATTCTCAATGATTCCACGAACACAAGACAAAAACAGCTCAGCATGCCTCTGCTTTAAAAACCTCTTAACTTCCTGTTTTGTTTCCGTTTGCTGCCCCCTTGTGCTGGTGCTTGTATTTGTTCCTGCTGCATTTAAACCTTACGTTTTGTATTCTTTCCTGTTATTTGTTTTGAACCGTTTTCGTTTCCTGCTGTCGAAGAAGAGATTGTGAACGCACACACTGGGAATCAAGCTTGACGTGAAAATGTTTCAAAAGTGGGAAAATAAAACTCCTTCCTGAAGGAAAAGGAACGTGTGGAGAGAGATTTTCCTCCGTAAGACTGCGACAGTCTGAGAGAAGTTCTTGTAATGATGCATTTGCTTTAATTTTTTCCTGCTACATTGAAAACATTGATAAACATTTTGTCAATAAACATGACCTGAGTGGAAACGGAGGCTTGGTTTTGTTTTTTTTTGTTAAAGATATTGGACAATTTTTGGTCCAATTGGTAAAATGTTATTTTTGTAATAATTTTTTAGCTTTTTCACCTGATTTTTGTTAATTATGGTGACTTCACACTGTGTGAGAGACACAAGTCACTATAAAACAGAGTTTTGCTATTATAGAACACAATTACAACCATCATGGAGTATTTAGCGTCAGCAGTTAGCACAGCTAGCATAACAAATTTAGCAGGTGAGAATGAGAATCCATCCCAAAAATGTGACAGAACTTTAAAATCCAGCATAATCCATAACGGAAGGAGTTTAAAAGCTTTAAAGGACAAAAATAAACAACTTTGAGGTGATAAATTTATCCTTTATGTTAACTGAAGTCTTGCTTTCTCTCAATCTTCAGCAGCCTGAATGAATTCCATGCCTCAACATTTTGTAAAAAATATAATTTTGAAAGAGCTGGACTCTGTTTTTCTATTTAGTGTTCGACTAATAGATAATATTGGATTTATGTTTGACCACATAACTGCACAATTGGACATTTTTAAATAAATTCACTTAATGGAAAAATTCATTTTTGAAAACTCTTGTTTTTAGATAAAAAGTTTTGCCACTATTATGAAGTTGGGTGTTTTTTGGCCATATCAAAATTGGTTTATTTTGCAAAACTGAAATGAAAACAAACTTTTTCACATGTGATTTTAAATGTGTTTCTTATTTAACAAAAACACCGCCATTCCAAAATTATTTTTTCTACATTTGTGAAATGTTGACAAAGTTTTTCGCACATTTCTAATGAAATCTGCAAGATGTTAATTCATGAGGACTATGTCTCTGCAGAGGATTTTATGCAAGCCTAATAATGGAAAGTTTAGTAGAAGGAAAACTTCTTGGATTTTGCATCTTAATTAGCTGTAAGCCATAATTATCAAAATTGACTAAAAATGTGAAAATATGACTAATTATTAGTTCCACTACATAAACTGAATTACTGGATTAATGTATAATGTTCTAATTTATTAATATTAATCTCTTTGTTTACATCTTTGGAGAAAACGATGGATGCTGTCAACGTATATCTGGGTGTGTAGCAGCTGGACAGCTCTGGTTTCAAATGGAAATTTGAAACCATACACAGAAATCAACCTTTAATTTAGAGGGAAGCAGTGCGCTCTGGTGGCAGATAATCTGCACTGCTCTCTGTTGTCATATCCTATCAGTTTTACTGAAATTATCACAGTTAGTCTCACTTAAACCTGCCAGGATGTACATAAAAATAAAAATTATAGAGATATAAACCATATTGTGTAAAATAAGTAATTAGAATGTATTTGTGTTTACAAATAACCATTTAATTACATGTTGCAGGGTTATCCAGCGTGTTTATTCCTGACATTTAAAAATGAACGCTGTTTCCGCCACCTTCCTTATATGGAATGTCAGGATACCTGTTATCGGCCAATCAGAAGCTTAAACACCGGCGGCTCCGCCCACTGCAGCTGATGGCGTTGCTATGGGTTACAGGGTGGCGGCCAGCTCCGTCTCTATGGTGAGACTTCATGTCTGCAGCTTTCACTAACGCATGAACACACGGAGAAAGAGGGAGTAGGTGGAATAAATTAGGGATTATTTACAGATTTAAGATGATGTCTGACATAAACTTGTTCTTTCTCCTCCATATCAGAGGAACATTTCACAAAGTCAGCTTTGTTTGGCTGCTGTTCACGTCATAAATAGCAACAGGTTGTGCCGCAATGCTAACATTAGCTTCCAGTAGCAGTTAGCTGTGCTCTAGCTTCTAATCTCATCTAGTAGCACTGCCGTAGTAATGCTAGCTAACCTCATTTAGCCGCTAGCTGTCACAAAGCAACAAGGTAAGTTTGTCCAGCAGCAGTCAGTCTGAAGAAGCTTCTGACTGAAGACTGTTGCTAGCAGCTCAGATTTCTTTTTTCCCCTCAGATTTCAGACTTTAATCTCAGATTAATTTTTTTCTCAGATTCCAGACTTTAATCTCAGAATTCTGGTTTAAATCTCAGAAATTTAAGATTAAAGTCAGAATCCTGATTTTTTTTTCTCCTCAGAATGATTTTTCTTAGAATTATGACTCTAATTATGCCTTTAATCTCAAGATTCTTGGAATTCTGACTTTTTCCTCAAAATTTTTACTTTTGATGTCAGAATATTAATCCTTTCCAGTTTCTACGCCATCATTGCTACTAAATAACAGCTTCTGGTTTTTGTGTCTTCTCCACCTCATCTCCTCATTTAATCTAGAATAAAAACTAGACAATTTGGGAAAAATGTGCACAGTCTCTGTTCATACTTCAGTCTGAACAGGCAGAACCGACCCAAAGTAATCTGTCCATGTTTACACTCCCAGTAAGTGGATCATGTCTTGTTTTGCTGATGTCAGTGTGTCCTACATCTGTTGCGGATGCCAAAGTCACGCCCTGACTCTCCACGCAGATCACTCTCTCTCTTTTTTTGGGCCTGCTGCCAACTTTCCCCAAACTCTTTCATCTGTCTCTGCTCGAAAAAAACACATACATTCAAGATTTACCTCTGATATTCAGACGTCTGTTTCCCTGCGGAAACGACCACCCCCACTCAATCCCCCGGGAGATTTAATGGTCGCAGTAAAGAACCATTAGCTGCCCACCGCGTTGTTATGGAAACTGGGCCGGCACGGCCTCGCTGCTAACACGTTCTCATGGCCTCAGCCAGGAGAGCTTTTGTCTGCTCAGACATTGACATGTGTTAGAGTGCGCTGGTATTGATCGCCATGCAGCACTAATGTATTTACAACTCATGGAAACGCTCCACTTATGATGCTAAGCTCAAGATTAATCTCAGGCACCAAAATGATTCACAGTAGAGCTGCCAAAAACAGATCTTTAGAAAGCCTTGGTAATTATTTTTTTGTGTTTATTTTGTAAATAATTTTTCTTTGATTAAAACTAGTCTAAAATGTAACAGAAGAAATCACTACATGACAACTAGCTAATACTTTAAGTTAAAGTTATCATTGCAGCACAGCTAGCTAATATCAGACGTTAGCCAAAACTGATAGTTAAAGTTAGCTTTAGAGGATATTTAGCTAATATTCAAAATTAAAGTTAGCACTGCAGCACAATTGGGTAATATCTAATGCAAACCACATCTGAAAGGCAAAGTTAGCACTACTGGACAGCTAGCTAATAACAGAAGTTAGCCACAACTGGAATTTAAAGTTAGTACTACAGGAAAACTAGCTAATTTGAATCTAAATTTGTTTTGTCGCACAGATAATATTTTTGTAGTTTGTTTGGCACAGATGTGTAATATCAGATGTTAGCACTGTAAGAATATTTGAAGTTATATTTGAAGTTGCAATGCAGCACAGCTAGCTAATATGGGAAGTTAACCACACCTGGAAAGTAAAGTTAGCATTATATATAAGATAGCTATTTAATATTTGAAGTTAAGGTTAGCATCATAGCAAAGCTAACTGCTGTTGGAAACTATATCCTCCAGCAAAGCTAGCAAGTAAAGGAAGGTATCGTCATGTCATCACAGATTTGCTGCTTCTTACACAATTTCTGTCCATTTTTGACAGAAATTGGACAGTTTCTACTCTACAAAGCTTCCTCACACCTAAAGTTCATCTTTATTCAGAAATAGCCTGATAGCTTCTGCTGTGCTGTTGGTGGGACTAGTGGAAGTGGCCAAACTTTTGGTAGTGAAGGTGTGGGTGTGGTGCTGGAGGGACAGCGCCCTCCATTCCCGGACTGGGTGTGACTTTCAGGAACTCTCCAAGGTCCTGATCGGTTCCAATTCAGGTTCTGATCGGTCCAATCAGGTGATTTGGGAGGATTCCGATCTGAACCGGCTACAGGTAATTCTTCATCGGCGAACAGAGAGAGAAAAACTCCTCCCTGGTCGGTTTATCTGACAAAGCCGCGCTGTGGTCTCCCCACCTTGCGATGCGGGTTTGTTTAGACGGATGAGTAAGCAGTCCGGGATTGTTGCAGAGATCGCTTCAGCAGCTCCTTTTTAATCTAATCTCCATTATTTCTGCCGCTGTGGGAGTGATCCCAGCCCCGGCGCTGTTTTCCTTTTGTCACAGTGCGACCACCTGCGCTCCGGAACCGGCTCAAGGCGGCGGCTGTCCAGCTGGAGAAAGGCAGGACAGTAGGAGAAGAAAGAGAAAAGGAGCGGCTCTGAGCGTCTGTGCAGGCAGGAATAATAATAATAAAAAACATGTCAACCGCTGGGGAAGTGCCACCTTTTTTCCACAGCGTGGGTTCCGACAGCCCCAACAGGCCCAGGCAGAAATTTTGCGGCGTGTTCTGCCCGGTGGAGGGCTCCTCCGAGGCGAAGACGCTGGACTTTGACGCGCTGTCAGCGTGCAGAGGACGGAGCGCCGCCGGCGGCAGAGTCATCGACCGGCAGAGCGACATCTCCCAGCCCAGGAAGGTGGAGATCCGGGAGAGCACCGGCAAGGAGGCGCTCCAGAACCTGGATGACAGGCGGGTAATTCCCCTCAGTTTCAGTCCCTCATGGTACCAAAGATACGACCCGCTTTTTCTGCACTCAAATGTTTCATTCAACAATCTGTTGTTTAAATCTAAACGTGCTCAAATTGGTTAAGTTGCATGAGCAGTTAACTTGGCTGGACTGCATTTCCCAGAAGGCATTGCGCTGAAACGAGGCGTTGGATGCAGAAGAGCTGAAGGGAGTGGCTCTGGCTTTTTCACTCTGATGGTTATGGAGCGAAAAAGTCTTTAAATAAAGATTCATTTACACCATTTATATATGAATTAATGAGTAGATGAGGCGCTTTTATAAACACACAGGCCTGTCACTATAAAACGATGCTCTGGGTGATAAATTGCTGCAGAAGTTATTGCAATAAACAATAATATTTTGGTTTTTATCAGAAACATTAAATTCTAATGAACATTTAACACTGGATTTATTTTGGAGCTCAATTTCTTTTATTCTGAGATTAATCTAAACATTTTTGTGTTTTTTTTTCTTGAAAATTTTTCACTTTTCAAACTCAGTTTTCATGCTTTTTGATAATTATTTTAGATTAATTTTCAGGTTTTTTCCTTGGATGTTTTATCTTTTTTTTAGCTCAGAAATTTTCTTGTTTTTTTCTAGAAAATTTCTGAGATGAATATAAAAAATACAGTTTTTTCTTGCAAATTTTTGCCTTTCTAAACTCAGAGGTTTCTAATTTTAGATCTTTTTGAAAAAATTTTTTAGGTTAATGTTAAAATTTCCAAGTTTTTTCTTGCGATTTTGTTTTTAATATTTTTACCTCAGGAATTTCCTTGTTTCTTTCATGTGGGTGATTTGATTTTAAAAAAGTTATAATAACACAAAAATAAATGTAAATTGCATTTATGATAAACTTGGAGTATATGTAAGTATTTATTTTATTTATCTTCTCATAAATATTTGAACACCAAACCATTTAAGGGAAAAGCAAATCACAAATAAACTTAGAATCTAACTAGTAAATAAATGTTTGTGTGGGATATTTTTAAATAAAAATAGATTATTGATCAAATCTGGAAAACATTTGAATGTTTTATTAATTTATTAAATACATATTTAATCAAATATAAAAACAAATCATAAAAATCTGTAATTTTGCTGAATTTTGCTTTTTTTGTTGGTTTTTGTGACTTTGATTAAAATCTGAACATATTTTCTCTTGTTGATGTTTAAAGCTGCGGCTCCTTTAAGAGCTTCCTGCTGCTCAGCGCTTTGGGTCGCGTTGAATCGCTGCATCATGTTACATATTGATTGGCAGCATTAAGGAACCGAGCCTTTTCCGCCCTTAAATATAAGAAACTCACCCATTATGGCTTTACTTGTCTTTACTGCAGGGATATTAGTGTAGAGTTTACAGCTTTTAAAAGTTATATAACATTATATGGCTGCATCTAATGGCTCTGATGCTAAAAACATCATCAGGCTTAGTGGTGGAGCATCTTTGTTCTGGTTCTGGTGGGGGAAATAGATTACATGTGTCAAACTCAAGGCTCAGGGGCCAAATCCGGCCCGCCGTAGCGTTTAATGCGGCCCTCTGGGCTCCAGAGAGATGCATAAATAAAACATTTAAATGCTTAAATATTATTTTATCAATCAAATCAAAGCACAGAAATTCATGCTAAATCAACAGATCCCTGCATTTTTTCAATTTTCCTCTAAAATGGTAAAACAAAAAACAAAAAACAAAACCCATCAGGTTTAAGTGATGCAAACTCCCATCTGCAGGTGGCAGTGTTTCCTTCTTCTACTATTCTGCTGCTTCAGCTTTACCTGATGTAAAGTTACATTTACTGTCACATATATGGAAACGTGGACATTTCTGAATTTCCTTTACTTTTTCAACTTTTGGATCTCAGGAATTTCCAAGTTTTTTCTATGATTTTTTTTTTAATTAATTTAAAAAATTCAGGTATTTTCTCACAATTTTAATTTTACTTTTGGAGCTCAGATGTTTCCGAGTTTTTTTCTAGAAAATCTGTGAGATTAATCTAAATAATTTCTGACTCATTTTTTCCACAAACTTTCAACATTTGGAGATTAGAAATGTCCTGTTTTTTCTAGAATTTTTCTGAGATTAATCTAAAAAGTTTAGAGTTATTTTCACACACATTTTTGACTATGGAAACTCCAAAGTTTTGTAGAGATTAATATTTTTGTCTCCAATTTGTTCCACTTTTGGACCTCAGAAATTTTTTTTCTTGAAAATCCCTGAAATGAATTAATTTTTCCCCCCCTTTTGCTAAAATGAGGGGGGAAAGTCATGAAATTTTTTGAAAAATTTCAGCTTTTCAAACTCTGAAAACCAGAATTTATTTTAGATTAATCTCCAAATTTCAGAATTTTTTTACAGGAAATTTTCTCCTTTGTTCTTCTGTCTTCAGCTCCAGATCAGTGTGAAAACATGTTCATTTAATTTCAGAGGAACTGATTGAATGCAGATGAAGCTGTTTATTAATAATCTTAATATCTTTTTTTTAAATTTTATTTTATTTTTTAAAAAGGAAAATGAATTTGACACCCAGAAGTAAATAATAGAAATTTTTTGGAGTGATTGAATTGAGCTGTTGCTTAGCAACAGTCATCCAGATTTATTTGATATTCACTCAAATTTTTCAAGTTTATTAGTACAGCATATTTCAGCATCAAGGCGGTTCAAAGTCAATATTAGCTACGTTTCATCACACAGGTGTAATATGTTGGTCAGTGTTTCATTTATTATGGTTATCAAGTCTAAACATATGTGTTTTTCAGTTTTTATTTAAAGGAATTTGTAAAACAATCTCCAAACGCCTGTAAATGTTTCTGCTTTCCATTTTGCCTCACAGTTTAGCCTGTATAGATGCAGAAAAAACGTGTTTATTTTAATAAAATTCCCAGTTTTTGCAGCCAGTTTGTGATAAAATCAGATCCTGAGTTAAGATGGCTGCTGGGCGTTTCTTCCTGGGAATGTGTGCAGCTCCCCCTCCTCCTCTCCCTCCATCCTAATCCATGAAGGGAATTGATGGCATTAGAGCCGCTCGCCTGTCAATGAAGCAGGGCGAGGCTCTGCGCATGCGCGGTGCGGACCCTTCCAGTGCGGGCTGCGCCTCCTTTCTGCTCTTGTCTGGTTCCGCGTTGGGAAGGTAACGGGTCTCGGCGCGCCGGTGGAGAGCTGGGTTCGGCTGTCAGGGTTCGGGTCTGAACTTCCGAGGTGGTTTGGGTCGCTCCAGGTTCGGCTGTTTCCGCTCCCTTTAAGAGGCTGCACGCTGGTAATCCGCACTCCTCCGTCTCCAAAAAAATCAACAAAAATCCCCCCAAAAACGAGCAGGAGCGCCGGGAAAGATGTCGGGATACCAGGGCAAGAAGAACATCCCCCGCATCACAGTAAGTCCCCGGCTTCCTGCGGGTCGGTCCCGCGGCTCGGGTTCGGTGTGGGCCTGCGGGCGTGGACGCGAGATGTCACCGGGCTGCGTTTGGTGACGCAAAATCTCAGCTCGGATCTGCAGGAGTTTGTCTTTAAAGATAATTTTCATCAGACAGAAGCAGTGGTGTGTCCGCAGCATCTTTGCGACAAGTGTCTGCGTGAATCTGAGCTTAGGTTCCCCACGCTTTGTCTCCTGCGGTTTCCAAGCCAGTGGAGATTTCACGCCGGTGGTCTTTGTTAGGCACCAACTGGTGGGAGCGTAGCGATCCCCCTCCTCAAACTGCCTTTTTATCCATTTATTCATTCCTCCAGGACAGCCATCTTCATTCCTTCCGCGCTATTTTTAGCAGATATTAGCGGTGGAAGCAGATTATTCCCCTGAATTCATGGCAGAGCTGCAGGGATGATGGTTTCAATGGAAAGTGGAGAGCAGGGAGGGGACGCAGGGTCCTATTTCCTTCATGTTTCTGCTTCAGCTGTGCAGTGAGGGCAGGATGCATGCATGCAGGCTGGGCAGGAAGGAGGTCACTGTCTCTACACTGGAATTTAAATCAGATAAAAAGATAAAACATCAGGAGTTTTGCATTTATTTACAACAGGGGAGTCCAAAGATACAGATGGAGACTTTTAATTTACATTTTCTTACACAAGTAAATGTAAAATGCAACATAAAGTGGTTTAATAAAAAGATAAAAACCAAGTTTATTCAGACTTTTACTGAAATTCGTACCAAAATCAGCTTTTGTTCCTTAATTTATTCCTTAATCTTGGATAAATATAGCAACTGTTTAGAATCAAAGTGATCCAAACCCTGTTTTTGTTAATTCAAATAAATTTATTCAATCAAACCTAAAAAATATGCTTTTTTAATACAACAAACGTGCAAAAAAAGGAAAAAAGGAGTACATTTCTGCCAAAAACTGGAATTTTCAGAGTAATTTCAGAAATTTTAAAGAAAATTATATTAAAAACAAAAAAATCTAATTTTTAGATTATCTGAAATTTTCTGCAAATCAGAAATTTCTGTATTTCAAATGTCAAATTAAAAAAAATATTTTATTTTTTTAAATACAGCAAAGATGGAAAATCTGTGGTGGTGTGTTGTAGAAAAAAGGAAAAATAAGAGTAAATTTCTGTCAAAATCTCTGAAATTTTGTAAGTTTTATTGGTCGATTCAGATTTATTTGTCAATTTTTGGAAAATAAATTGTCTGGTGACCGGAATCGGATTATTCTTTCACAAACCGACAACAAAGACATCAGAAAAATTCTCCGATTGCAGTTTTGTTGGACGATTTCTGTTGTGTTACAGTTTTGAAATTAGAGATGCAGAGAACTTGTCTGGCAACTGATTCAGAATCAATCAATGATCAATCCAATCAGCCACACTGGAAGATTTTTGTTTTTTATTAAGAGAAATATTTTTCCCGCAAATGCTACTTTTGCCTGGTGTCTCTCTTTTTATTGTTTGATCATGAACTTTGACCTTAACTGAGGTGAGGAATGAGCTGTTGATTGTCTCTTGGAATAATTTTATTTTCCTCTATTTGTGTATATAGTTATTTTAAAGCTTTTATTTCTTGATTTCTTTTGATAGAGGTATGAAGCGTTGTAATCGGACTGAAATAATCGATGGCTAATTTAGTAATCGAATAATTGTTAACTGGAAAAAACAACCTCAAAAATAAAAAAGTTGTAAGACAGCATGGTAGAGGAAAAAATTTGCTAATTTTCATCAAAAAACTTGAAAATTTGCTGGGAAAAAATTCTGAAATTTTTAGATTTAATTTTCTGGAAAAAATATGACATTTTCTGAGTTTCAACATTTTTTTTCTGACAAATTTTTAAACAAGAAGTTTCTTAGCTTAATGTCGAAATTTCTGAGATTTTTTTGGCAGAAATCTACTACTTTTTCTTCCATCTTCAATTGTGGTAATACTCAGTAATTAGGCCCAAAATGACAGAAAAACATGCACATTTTATGTTTTTATCTATAAATATATTTTACCCAAAGATCAGAACACAGCTTTAGCTTCACCAGGTTAAAATTTGTAAAAGAAATCCGTTTTTAAATTGGGTTATTAATCAGTTCATCCACAAATAATCAATATTTCAGCCTTACATTATAAGTCAGCAGAGAGATTTGAGTTTTCCACATATTGACGTTAGAAGTATTTTTTTAAGTGCAGATTCTTATTTTACTACAAACAATCAAGTATTCACTTGGTTAATTCTGCTGTTATTGTGTTATAGTGTGTATTTTGTCACTTAAAATGGAATTGAACTGTTTTATTTGAATATTTTTAAGTTTTTCTATTAATGTATAATAGTTAAATGGAAAATTTGCAGAATGTTGAGATGTTTTTATCCAATTAATCAATACTAAGATAACCGTTTAGACATACTTTATTTTGCTTTGTGTTGTGTTGCCTCATTTCTTGTTTATTTATCTGAATTTGGATAAAGAAATTTAAATTAAATCACACTGCAAAAACACAAAATCTTACCAAGTGTTTTTGTTTAATTCTAGTGAAAGTATCTCGGTAAATTTGAAATAAGACAAAACTAACAAGTAACTTTTCAGGATGATACAGGAGCTTATTCCTTATGACATGGGAAAAATGTCTTGTTAAAGTGAAATAATCTCCCAGTGGAACTGTACTGCGTTGCTAGGCGACGGGCGGGGCTTGGCTGCGGTTGCTAGGTAACGGTGTAGAGGAACATTCTACCAATGGAACTAGAACTTCTGACTTAAAACAAGCTCCTATTTCTTGTTGAAAAGTTACTTGTAAGTTAGTTTTATCTTATTCCAACTTTACTGAGACATTTTCACTAGAATTTAGACAAAAATACTTTGTAATATTTGTGTCTTTGCAGTTTAGCTACCTTTTATGTTTATATTTTCAGCTTTTGTTTGTCTGATTTTAAATTTTTATTTAATCTAACACCTTTAAGTGTCATTTAGAAGCAGAAACGGGATATCTTTGGGTCTGGAGGCGTTTCTGACAGGAGGTTTTGTAGATTTTCTTCTTCTGCTGAAGCGCTGCAGGAGCAGCTGCTGCTCGGCGCAGAGATCAGCGGATTAGGGGGTTCCTGCAGTCGGACGTAAATGGATAGACGTGATTATTCTTGAGAAGCACTTGAAAGAAAAAGTGGGTCAGAGACGAAGCTGATGTCTCTGGAAACCTGAGATTTAAATACATTAAACTGTAGTTTTTCTGTCATCTCCTATCAGTTCTTTTTATTTTTAGTTTTCCTTTTTCTTTCTAATTTCATAGAGGAGTCATTAAACTGAACAGACGCTGCGGAGGAAATGAATGTTAAGTTGATTAAAACCCAAAGCAGGAAAAGCCGAACAGGAGACAAACGATGTCAGTGTTTGGCCGACCGTTTTTTTAATGAATCGGTTTGAGTTAAATATTTAGCTGAGTCTGAATGCTGAGTCCAGCTGCACTTCCATTAAATATGAATGAGGATCTGCAAATTCACCACCTGGAAGCTTCCGCAGCGAAAATGTGGAAACTGACTCTGACCATATATGAGCAAAAACAGAGTTTTGTTTTTAAAAAAAGAAGCTTTACTTTCTAATAAAGTTACTAAGCTTCAACTCATTTGCATAATAAGCCAGAAATGCTTGAAGAAAACAGAGGAGACAAGGCAATGTACAAGGAAAAGACAAAACAAAATATACACATTTCTTGACAAAAATGCATGTTTAAGTGAAAGGAAAAACAAATATGTCTACTTTTATTTTTAATTACACCAGTTTTGGTCTTCCATATATTTTATTACACCAATCCATTATAGATATTTTTTGATGACTAAATTAATTAAAAAGTGGGAGAATAATATTTCAAACAGCAAACATACCTGAAAAATATTCAGTGTCATTTGATTATTTATTCAAATTGTAATTAAAGGCTGAAGCGATTAATCGGATTAATTGGTTATTGAATTAATCGTAAACAAAAGCTATGTAAAAAAAAAAAGGCCGCTTGGTGATAAAAACGACATATTCAGAGAAGTTATTAACCCAAAACGCTACAGTAAATATGTAAATTTGATATTTAAGATAAAATCCTCATTATTTGTGTATTTTCTTAACCATAAAACGAAGCAGGTTATTTGCATCTTTTATGATATTTCTAATACAAAAAGCTCAAGAAAAATGAAAAATGTATCCAATTAATCATCAGAAAAATAATCGATTACTAAAGTAACTGTCAGTTGGAGCATTAACAGTAAGACGCTGACTGCTCATAATCTCTCCACAGGAACACATTTCATAGTCTAAACCTTTCAATATCTGATTAAATAATTGAGAAAAATAATCTAATATCAAAAAGAAATTTGATAATGAATGAAAGAAAAATAAAATGGATGTTTTTTTCTGTAAATTGATATAAAAACCTGAAAATATTATTAATAAATCATCATTCAGTCCCTAGTTTTCTGTGAAAAAATAATTTAATCTACTTATTATTCTGGATTATTCAGTGTATGTCACAATCAGATTTCACTTTGAGAATCATCTAATTTTTAAGATAGTGACTGCCAACAATCTCTCAATAGGAAACCATTTAAGAAAATATGCTTTAAAATATTTGATTTGAAAAACGAAATAAATTAAACATTAAATAAATTGTATTGCCTGAAATATAATGTTATCATTATTGAGTTAATCTGGCTTTCACTTTAAAATCTGACCAAGTTATAAAACATGTTTTCATTCTGATGCGAGTCATAAATTTAGATGAGAGCAGAAAGAAAAAGTTATTTTAGGAAACAAAAGGAGTCTTTTGTTCAGGATGGAGGATAAAAATAGATTTTCTATTTTAAGACCGTTTGTAGATTATCAGGACGAATCACAGGACTCTAAATTAAAAAACATTTCAGAGTTCATTAAATGGTTTCTGATATATCCTTCTTACAGACTCGTTTCCCACACGTACAGCTAATGTTTGGTGTTTCCTGACATGGGTGGTTTGGCTCTTTGCCAAGGGCGCTGCTGTGACAGGGGGCGGGCACGAGAATATATGATATAAAACTCATAAAATATGAGAAAGTTTCTTGTTATATAGGCGTAATGAAGTTCAGTTCAGCTCAGAACAAACACATTTTATACAGCAGAGTGATATATTGGTGGCTCTACACCAAATTTATCAGTTTTACAACAAGTTTGAAATTCTTAAAGTTTTTTTTATCTAATAATTTCAGAGTTTTTTGGCAGAAATTTCCTCTCCTTTATGCTGTTGTAACCAGCAGTGTTTGCTGGTCTGGTGCTGGGAACCAGTTCCCACCGCCGCCCTACCTCACCGTCGGCCATCACGTCTCACAGCTGACGGCCCAACGGTCCAATCAGCCGCCCATCGTCCGACTCTGCTTGGCATTTCTGACCCTTTCAGCTTCAATCTGAACGTCTTCATTCATAAAAACCCAGAAACGAACTCTGCTCTAATCACAACAGAGACTCTGTTGGATCCTCGACGCCTGGCGGCAGAAAGGAGGTCAGCCAGGGGTCAACGACCAGGGGAGAGGATTTTATTACAAACTTTGAGTCAAAAAGACAGTTAATAAAGATTAAACAACATATTTTAAGTTTTTATAGCAAAATAAAGATTTTCTTTAAAACTTTTTGTGTTGAATAAAAACTTCTTTGTTGTTTTTTGTGTTACAAATTGAGATATAAAATTTAGAGAAACATATTCAGCTATAAAACAAATTTTCTTATGCTAACAGATTAGGCAAATGCTACATAGCTGCAGTAAACAGCATCACTGAATTAAATTTAAGGCTTTTTAAGATCATTATTTAATGTAAACACCAAAGAAATAATGTTATGCCAATTAAAATTCCCGTTTTTAACATTTTCAATTCAAACTTTCTGAAGCTAAAGGAGGTTTGTGGAGCAAAATAAAAACAGAAAAAGCAAAAAAAGCATTAATAAACAAGTTTAAGACGTTGCTTTTAAATATTTTTTTTTGATAAACCCTTTTATTTGTTGCTAACAAGCAGGAAACAAGTTGAGAGTAAAGTTTTAATCCTTCAGCTGAAATTTGATGGGCTTTTATATCACTAAATGGGAAAAATATGTTTTAATAAGCCTTTTTTGTCTTATCTTGTAGATGTTTTGTGTGGTTGAGTTAAAGTTTCATATTTTAAACCAGGTTTCAGCCCATTTTGTGGTGTTTTTCTCTGCACATTTAGTCCGTTTTTATGGTTTTTCCTGCAGCTTTGCGAACAGAAATATGGTTGTTTTGCGTTTTCGTTTTTGCTTCATCCAGGAGGAGACACGTAATTCAGCTGGCAGCTTTCTCCACCTGACTTCCTCAACGTTTCCCAGGATATTTTCCCCTTCAGAAACACAACACAAAATGTTGCCGGGTTACGCCTGAGCCAGACTTTTTACTCTGCATCCTGCATTTCGTGAGGTTACTTTCTGGTTTCTGTTTCTTTTTAATTATGGCACAATTTTAGCTCATGTTTCTCATTTCTAATGTGAGTTTAGCGTCTTTTCCATCATTGTTTTGGATTTACAGCCTGCAGCTGCTGTAATTCTCTCTCATTAATCCAAGGAGTCACTTTACTGCAGCTGTTCTCGTTACAAAAACAAAAGGCATGCTAAATTTCCTGCACCAAAATTGAGTTTTTTATTACATTTATAACTGTCTAGATATGAAGTTCAGTTTTAAATGTAGGAATAAATTGGTGGAGTTCATCCGAATTGAGTATTGTTGTTTGTTTAAACAAAATAATTCATTAATATTGATGAAAAAGTTAAATGATCTATTTAAACAAGACTAGCAACATTCCACTGATAACTACTGAAGCACCGATCCACTTTATTCACTTCCGATACCGATATCTGAGGTTTAGTATTGGCCGATTCTGATACCGAATTCACTTAAAATTTTTATTTTTTTAAAACATGGACATAAATGTATGAAAGTACAAATTTATCTAATAACTTTGCACTAATACTGAACATTTAAATACACAAATAGCTTCAGAGGATTGGTCAAAAATATATTTAATCATTTCAGTCAGCGCCATTAATGTGAAATAAATAATAAAGACAGAAACACAATGTCAGTCAAACGTGTAAGAATAAACTGCAACAAACTTCTTTCAAACAGTTTAGTAAATATAATGTAAAATAAATAATAAAGCATAGAAATAGACTGAATAGATTTATGGATGATGATACCCAATCTAGAATTGTTTTTAATATCGAGGCCGATACCAATTTTTGTATCGGATTGGTGCATCTCTACTAATAAAGAATTATTGACTTAAAACAAACTGAAAAGTTACGTTTAAGTTAGTTTTGTCTTATTTTGACTGTAATAATATATTTGAAGTAGAAATTAGACCAAAAAGTTTCAAAAAAATTTCCCAAACTCATCATTTTCGATGGAAAAGTAAATATTTTGTTTTGAAGAACTACAGATCAGTTTTTACTCATCATAGTCGGTCTGTCGTCCACTTCCTGTTTGTTTTATTCCCATTCACCATGCCTGATTCAAACCCAGAACACTCACTAAATCAGGGGTGTCCAAAGTGCGGCATGTGGGGCATTTGTGGCTCCCAAAAAACTATTTCAAAACAAAAAAACTAATCAATAATTATTAAGAACGATTCTGATTAATCGCTTCAGCCCTCCATCCGAGTTGCGACAATAAAACATTTTTGAACACAGCTTCACTTTACTCATCCAGCAGTGAAGTTTAAGTTGCCAAATAAATTTAGTTTATTCTAGCGCAGGATTTACCGTCCAGACCTAAAGCTGAGTTTGGACCGAAGTCCCGGAGCCTTGCAGAGATGTTCCGTTTAGTGGAGCCAGAGTGGATCTGGGTCCGGTTCTGCTGCTGCCCGCCTCGAACAGAGAGGCCTTTGTTAGCCGGGGACGCCCGAGTCCTTGTGACCAGACCGGCCACGCCTTCTTTGGAGAGGGAGAGATGGGGACACTGGTGGAGCTGGGGGGCTCCCCACCTCTTCCTCCTCTTCCTCTGCTGGTACAGCAGCAGGGAGGATGATTGATCACATGGTTTGCTCTCTCATTGGTCGGCTCCTCGTGTCTCTCTGCAGTGCTGAGGCAGGATGGGTGTGTCCGTCTGGTTCTTTTATTGTCTTCTAACCAGGGCCGGTCCAAGCTGTTTTGGGGCCCTAAGCAGATTTTCAATGAGGCCCTCCATACCAACATGTCTGAAGCTTCTCTATGTGTATAACATACATATCTCTACTGTTGTTTGTTTGGATCCCTTGGAACATGAGTGTAAGATCCCATCTCCCTGCTGGAGGCAAGAAGTTGCTAGCTGACAATGACTAGCATTGGTTTTAGCTGCTAAGTTGTCAATATAATGCGCTAAATCTTAAATATATGGCTGATATATGAAAGAAAAAGGGACGCAGTGCTTTACTACACTACGACAACTAGATAAGTTCTGGAAAAAGATTTAATTAAGAAAAAACTAATCGAGGGAGTGGGAAGTAGGCTAGTTATGCTAGCTTGACTATGATAACCTTGACATCTAGATGTGCTGTGGAATTTGGTGTGTTTCAGTTCAGTTACAAAAAAATAATAAAAATTAGGCAATCTAAACGCAATAACTCTGACAGATAATCAGTAGAGCAGGTGTTTAAATTAGCTAATCAACCGCCACAGTGTTAGCTTAGCTAATAGCAGTGCTAGCTAATCTACCACAGCAATCAATTATTAATAATCACAAAAAATCCATCAAACTAAAAATATAAAACTGTAACGGACTGAATGTTCTGTTCTTTGTGTGGGAAATGTTTGAGTGTTTATTGGTGTTGAATCCTGAAATGTAATGTAGCGTTGTTGTCAGTTGCTATGGCAACAAGTCTGTTTATTCAATTGATTTTTCTCGAGTAAAAGAAACGGCGTACTAATGTAAGTAGGATTGAAGATGGTTGGATTTGTTTGCTTTTAAAAGACTGAGATTTGTATTGAACTGGCACTAAAGAAATTAAAATTAATTGTTTTAATGTGCATTTTGGAAAGCTGCTTTAGGAGACCCAGTAGAGCAACCTCAATAATAATTTATTTCCACTTCCACTTAATGCAGGGGTGTCAAACTCAATTTCACCGAGGGCCACTTCAGCATATTGGCCCCCTCAACGGGCCAC